>NW_025185069.1:0-2811 GCF_004010195.1 Chiloscyllium plagiosum | reverse complement strand
CCTTCTCTGTTGTAAAGGAAACAACCCAAAATTCCCTCCAACACTTCAGAAAGAGATTTGGTTTTGTCCGAATCAGACGAAAACTAGCATGAACGCTGACCAATACGTGATGGTGTAGGATCAGCACCTCATAAATTCATACTCACCGTTCAATTGACTTGACCCGAATTTTGCGTGTTCGAAATTTCTTGCGGGTTCTGTCCTCACTCGCGCCCTCAGCTCGATTTCCTATTGCTTCCCCTGGAATGAAATATTTACAGACCATTACCCAACCAAGTTCCAATCCTACTCGTGACAACAATTTGCTGCTGTTCATGGACGAAAACCCCTGGCAAAAAGGTCACTGAGCCAAGGTACAAGTAATGGCCTCCTGGAATTGTCTGGAATGTGGCTCAGAACATCTACGTTCAGAGAATCAAAACTTTACTGTACAGAAGGAAGCAATTTGTGTCTTACCAGCTTCTGAAAGGGCTACCCAGCTAGTCCCAATCTCCAGCCCTATCTTTCGCCCTCTACCATCATCCCTTTCAAATTTCTATCCAGCTCTCTTTTCGAACCTCCTATGGAATCTGCCTCCCAAGCAGCACATTCCAAACTCAACAACCCAATAAGTTTCTCCTCGTCTCACTCTCTCACTGACAATCTTGAAATTCTGACCAGCCAGTTACTAATAGACCAATGAATGGGAAACAATAACTTGCTTACCCGTCAGATTTGTTCAAACTTTCAACACCACGATAATGTCACTACTTCATCTTCTCTGCTCGAAAGAGAATAAGCTCAATCTCCTGAACTTTTCCCTGCATCTAAAATCCCTCATCGTTGGTATCATTCTCGTACATCTCCTTCACAGTGTCTCCAGCATTTGTACACCCTTCCTTAAGGAAGGTGTGCAGAACAGAACAAAACCAGCCTGGGTAATAGAAGGCCAACTCCTTTTGTCAAATGTATTTCTAAATTCAGCTTCTGTTGTCTGTGAAGGTAAGGTGTTACACACATACAAAGAAATACCCAACAGATCAAAAGTATATCTCCAAAACAATCTAATATTCTCCATTCAATACCTGTGCTGTCACTGGATTTAATTTCTTTTCTGCCCTCTACTTTGTGTTGGGTTAGCTCAGTTGGCTGGATGGTTGGTTTGAAATATGGAGTAACATCAACAGCGTGGGTTTGAATCTCTCACTGACTGAGGTTACCATGAAGGACTGTCCTCCATCTCTCCCCTTGTGTGAGGCATGGTAACCCTCAGGTTAAACCACCACCTACCAGTTATCACTCTCTCCCTCTCTCTCTCTCTCTGACACTCCAGCTGAGGTCCACTAGTGTCTTTTACAACTTCAACATCATCTCCTTGTTCTGGGACTCTATGCCCTTATTAATAAAGCCGAGAATGCTGTGTGTTTTATTAACTCCTCCCCCCCCCACTTTATGCCGCCTTCACTGATGTGTGGACATATACCCCACCTTCCTCTGCTCCTACACCCGCTTTAGTTTTTTACCCCCATTTTTTTCAACCAATGTCCTTCACCAAATTTGTGATGAATCACGTTTGTCTTTATTTTCGAATGCTCACGAATTGAAACCTATTTTGTTAAATCAGATTTGATTTTCTCCCTCCTAGCAATTTTGCTATTAACTAACAATATAACTCCACAAGAACATCCAGGCTGACGTTAGGTTGAGTCCATCTAGTCCCTCAAAAATCTGCTCCGCTATTCCATACGATCGCAGCTGAAGCCATCTCAGCCTCAACCCCACTTTCCAGCAAACACTCCCTTTGACCCATCACTGATTAACAATCTGTCTGTCTCCTCCTCCAATTTATGCAGTGGTGGGGGGTTGGGCGGGGGCGTGATGTTCAACCCCCCTCCTCATTTGAGAGAATTCATTGCTCCTTAACTCTGTTTTCAGTCTGTCCAGCCCCTTATCCTGAAATGATAACCTCTCGTTCTAGATTCTCCCACATCTCTCTCAAACATCCTCTGTCAATACCCCCTTTAGCATCTTATAACCTTCAGTTAGATCTCCTCTCTTCCAAACTCCAGAGAAACTGCTCAATCTCTCATGTAAGACAAACCCTTCATCTCTGGAAATGATTGAGTGAATCTCCTCTGAACTACCTCCAGTATAACTGCATCAGTCCTCAAGTAAAGACATCAAAATTGTACCAGTCTCTTCTCATAAGATTAAAATCTCATCTGGGCAATCAATTCAATGATCTCCTTTGAACTCCCTCCAATTCAACTACATCCCTCCTCAAGGAAGGGAGCCAAAACTGTCTGCAGTACTCCGGATGTGGAAACCCCAATCCCTTGTACAGTTGCAGTAACAATTACCTACTTCCATACTCCATTCCTTTTGCAATAAATGTCTTCCTTGTGACCTGCTGTAGCTTTTGCATTGACATTTTTAACTTTCTCTCCTATTCAGATGATAAGTTCCCTTTTATAATTCTTCCAACTGCAATGGATAACCTCACCACTAATGGGACTGACCAACTCTCAGTTTACTGTCTAACGGAAATTGAGAGTGTGTCCTCGATTTGAACTGTTGTGCTTTACGAGCCAGACTTAATGGTTCATTTGCTCCGATTTATCTAACAAGTGTAAAATTGCTGGGTTTGCACCCCAGAGTGATTTTCAGGCTATTTGGACAGTGTTTCAATGCTGTTCGAAGTTGCTAACCACCTCACCAACTTAACTGTGTTGCCGGGAACATGCTGGAAAAAAATAAGAGAGAAAGAACACAGGAAAGTTTTACTGTAAATATTCAGCTTCTCCTGCTAGCAAATGAATCTGGATTCTTTGA
>NW_025185068.1:1680-2811 GCF_004010195.1 Chiloscyllium plagiosum | reverse complement strand
ACACAGTACAGCAGCGCTTCACAGGTGGGTCCAACGCACTGAAGATGTCAACTAGACAGAGGATGTAACGCCTGCAAATCAACTTCCCAGCTCGGCGAGCTGCGACAATCAGCAGCCGAGTTACAAAGCTTTCCGCAAATCTTGAACGGAAGTGTTATTCCTGCCGAAATTTGAGAGCATCCTGTTTATGTCACTCAGTTCCTGCAAGCAAAAACTTTGTTGTGATTCTGCTCGCCGAGCTGGGAATTTGTGTTGCAGACGTTTCGTCCCCTGTCTAGGTGACATCCTCAGTGCTTGGCAGGCTCCTGTGAAGCGCTTCTGTACTGTTTCTCCGGCATTTTTTGTGATCTGTATTAGATTAGATTATTTACAGTGTGGAAACAGGCCCTTTGGGCCCACCAAGTCCACACCGACCCGCCCAGACCCATTCCCCTACATTTACCGCTGCACCTAACACTACGGGCATTTTTTTTTTAGCATGGCCAATTCACCTCACCTACACATCTTTGGACTGTGGGAGGAAACCGGAGCACCCGGAGGAAACCCACGCAAACACGGGGAGAATGTGCAAACTCCACACAGTCAGTTACCTGAGGCAGGAATTGAACCCGGGTCTCTGGCGCTGTGAGGCATCAGTGCGAACCACTTTGCCACTGTGCTGCCGTGCCACTTCCGGTTGTCAGTTCCAGCTGTCCGCTGCAGTGGCCGGTATATTGGGTCCAGGTCGATGTGCTTGTTGATAGAATATGTGCATGAGTGCCACGCCTCTAGGAATTCCCTGGCTGTTCTCTGTTTTGGCTTGTCCGAGAATAGTAGTGTTGTCCCAGTCAAACTCATGTTGCTTGTCATCTGAGAGAGATCCCGGGTTCAAATCGCCGTTTCGGACGTGAATGACAAGACGGTCCGCATGTCAGAAACCGCATCCCGGGGACAGAAAGACAAGCAGATGTTCTGAAAACTCTTTGCTGCTGACAATTCTTGGAGCAATGTGGTATGTACTTCACACTGAGCAGGTTTCAGCTGGCTCAGAGTCTCCAGTGTATATTGCTCTCTTTCCCGCCAGCTCTTTCCAATTCACTCAATGTCGGCTTTAGCAGCTTTCCCGTATAACGGCGCACTGTTGTGCACCTC
>NW_025185068.1:0-589 GCF_004010195.1 Chiloscyllium plagiosum | reverse complement strand
GTCGATTCTCCTGTTCCCTGGATGCTGCCTGACCTGCTGCGCTTTTCCAGCAACACATTTTCAGCTCTGATCTCCAGCATCTGCAGACCTCACTTTCTCATCAGTCTCGAACGTGCATGCCAGGCGCCAGACGAAAGTCTGAAGGGACCTGTGGAATCGGGTGCTGTGTGTAAGAGCAGAGTGGCGCAGCGGGAGTGCGCTGGGCCCATAACCCACAGGTCGATGGATCGAAACCATCCTCTGCTATTGTTCAGTGCCTTCTACAGCAACTGTCCTTTGTGATAGCATCTTGCCTTTCAAACGACTGTCTGAATGTCCCGGATCATCCCGAAAATCACACCGTTCAAGTAACTTGCTTTTCGAAGTCTGAGTGGTCTTCTCCTGTTTTTCGTCGGCTTCCTACGAACTGAATCGCAAACCTGGAGGTCTGAGTGGTCTTCTCCTGTTCTTCGTCGGTTTCCTATGAACTGAATCGCAAACCCACTCCTCTGAGATGCCAATGAGCTGAAACGCATACCTTGTGATTTCGTGCCTTCCCTGCCGTAATTCGCCTCGGCGGTTTGGACGTGAATGACAAGAGGATCAGCAT
>NW_025185067.1:1766-2811 GCF_004010195.1 Chiloscyllium plagiosum | reverse complement strand
CAAGTGTTGCACTTCTTGCAATGGCAGGGGAAGCTGCCGGGAGTGAAGCATGGGTTCTTTGGGGTCTGGACATGACAAGGGAGTCGCGGAAGGAATTGTTCCCGTGTGATTCGTAGGTCCCACCATGCTCTTGTGCCAATGCCTTTGACACGCGTTGCGACATTGAACATTTGTTTTGTCGCCTCCAACTCCGGGATCACTTTTCACATCAAGTTACCTGCCCACCCTCCGAGAAAGCCTTCTCCCACTACCAACACACCCCTTCCACCTAGACATCCTGTGCTGGCCTGTAACCCCCATCGATCTCATCATCTCCAGCTGCCACCGTGAGACAGACTGCCTCAACCTGTCCATCCACCAGGCACACTCCAGACTCTCATCCTCGCAACGCGCAGCACTTGAATCCCTCCAATCCAACTCCAACGTCAACATCAGCCAGTAATTTGGCACATCTATCTCTACACCACTGGAGCCTGGTGCCGACTCGAAGACACTTCATCTTATACTTGCCCCTCGATAACGACCTCACTTCCCATCACCAAGCCATCATCTCCCATATCAACAAAAAAAACCTCATCACCTCTCGGCATCCACCATCCAGAACCTCCAACTTCATAGTCTGGAAAACCGCAATGTCCACTTCCACTTCCTGCTCAAACTCCACAAACGTTACTGCCCTGGACGATCCAAAGTGTCAGCCTGATCCTGCTCCACCTAACCTTTCTCTTCCTACCTTGACATTGTCCTGATCTGTACCCCTTAGTCCACCAACTCCCCAACTACATTCGGGACACCACCCACACACTCCACCTCTTCCATAACTTTCGTTTCTAAAATGCTTGGATTAGGAAATAAGGGAAAGCATTTTTACAGGAGGGTGAATGGGAGGGGGCGTACTCCAGGTACATGTGCGAGTCAGTGTATTTGTCGGAGAAGTCCATGCTGAATTAGTCGCTGGTAAATGAAATTGTGAGGTCCCAGAAGGGGATAGAGGTGCCTGAGATATCCAGGTGAACTTAAGATCGGGAGTGGAAGGTGTTTGTGA
>NW_025185067.1:0-1202 GCF_004010195.1 Chiloscyllium plagiosum | reverse complement strand
GAGATAGATGTGCCAAATTACTGGCTGATGGTGATGTTGGGGTTGGATTGGAGGTAGAACATCCTTATTCAAATACTTCACTTTCCCCCACCACGTCATCGACAATATCCTCGTGAGCATCTCCTCCACTCTAATCGCAAAAACAACAAAACCCCGGGTCCTCACCCTCCACCCCACCAACCTGTGGGTACACCGCATCATCCTCTGCCATTTCCATCACCTCCAAACTGACCCCAAACACGAGAAATATATTTCCCTCCCTACGATTGTCTGTGTTTCAGAGAAACCATTCCCTCTGTGAATTCATTGAAAGGTGCGACCCCACCAACACACCCTCGCCTCCTGGCACCTTCCCCTGCCGTTGCAAGAAGTGCTGACCGTACAACTACATCTGTAATCCAGCTAAGTCCCAGGCCCCAAAGAATCCTTCCTCCTCTGACAAAATGTATCAGTACTTCCATACATTTCTTCCCATCAGTCCCCCTAGAAACGGGAAGAGTTGGACTGTAGGGAATATATCCAGGGACTTACCAGTGTTGATGATAAGTGCAGCTCGATTAGGTCTCCTCTGCATTGGGGAGACAGGACACCAACTTGCGAACCGTTTCAGGGAACACTTGTGGGATACCCACATGAAACAATCCTACCCCCCTGTGGCTGAAAACTGTAACTCCTCTCCCCAATCCGGAAATGACATGCACATCCTGGGCCTCCTTCATCGCCATACACTGGCCATCCATATCCGTGAGGAAGAACGCCTCATCTTCCATCTTGGGACCATCCAACCTTATGGGATTCATGTGTATTTCAGTTTCCCCATTCCCCTCCCCCAACCATATGACCATGCTATTCGTCCAACTCGTCAGCACCCTCTTCGTTCTTCTGTCTGCTCCACCCTTCTCTCCGACCTATCACTTTCACACCCCCAACCTTCATCCAAGCTTCTTTCCCCCAAGCTCCACCCTCTCCACTTATGTCCCAGCAGCCTTAGCTGACTAGCTTCATTCCTGATGATTGACCTTTACCCGGAAGTGTACTTCTTCTCCTCGGATGCTGCCTGACAGGCTGAGCTCTTCGAGCAGCACACTCTTCGACTGATATCCAGCGTCTGCAGTCCTCACTTGCACCTGATTATTGATTCAACTTCTGAGGGGTAAGTCTTCCAGCTTCCCTATCTGTATCCCACATAATTTTGTACAACT
>NW_025185066.1:0-2811 GCF_004010195.1 Chiloscyllium plagiosum | reverse complement strand
ATTTACCTGGGTGCAACTTCCAAAGATCTGTGTGCATGGACAGCATTGCTGTGTAACGAACTGGGAGGAGTGTGCAGCAGGTCAGCATCGCTGTGTAACGGACTGGAAGGAATGAGCAGCAGGTCAGTATCGCTGTGTAATGGACTGGGTGGAGCGTCCCTAAGCCTACCAACTAAAGACCTCTCATGCCCCCTCCTTGCTGCTCTTAGCTCTCTCTTCAGGTCCTTCCTGGCTACCTTATAACTCTAAATAGCCCCAATTGAACCTTCACGCCTCATCTTTACATAGGCCGCCCTCTTCTCTTTAACAAGGGATTCCAATTCCTTATTAAACCACGGCTCCCTCACACGACCCTTTCCTCCCTGCCTGACGGGTACATACTTATCAAGGACACTCAATAGTTGCTCCTTGAACAAGCTCCACATATCAATTACGCCCCTTGCCTTGAAGCTTACTTTTCCAAGCCATACATCCTTAGTCATGCCTCACCGCATCATAATTTCCCTGCCCCCAGCTATAACTCTTGCCCTGCAGTGCACACTTATCCCTCTCCATCACTAGAGTAAAAGTCACCGAATTGTGGTCACTGTCCCCAAAGTGCTCACCTAACACCTGGCCTGGTTCATTACCCAGAACCAAATCCAGTATGGCCTCACCTCTTGTTGGCCTATCTACATATTGGGTCAGGAAACCCTCCTGCACACATTGGACAAACACTGACCCATCTAAGGAACTTGAGCTACAGCTTTCCCAATCAATATCAGGAAAGTTAGAGTCCCCCATAACTACCACCCTATTACTTTCACTCTTCTCTTGAATCATCCTCGCAATCCTTTCTTCTACGTTTCTAGGACTATCAGGAAGCCTGTAAAAAAACTCCTAACAGGGTGAGCTCACCGTTCCTATTCCTAACCTCAGCCCAATGAAATCGCAGGTACCAACCCACGCTGCAAGTTCACCTACCTTATTTCGTATACTTCTTGCATTGACGTATACACACTTCAAGCCACTTTCCTGTTTACAGGCACCCTCCTTTGAAATTGATGCCATGTTCCTAACCTCCCTACACTCCAGGTCCTGCACCCTAAAGCCACACTCTGGGTTCCCATGTCCCTGCAGAGTTAGTTGAAACCACGCCTCAGAGCACTAGCAAACCTCCCACCAAGGATACTGGTGCCCCTCAGGTTCAGGTGCAGACCATCCTGTTTATACAGGTCCCACCTTCCCCAGAAAGAGCACCAGTTATCCAAATACCGGGAGTGCTGTTCGCACTCATTCCTCTCTAGGGTCTCATGAAGCTTCTCCACGCCTTGGTCACAGCCCAGACTATCCTCGGTGTCTTCGCAATGAATCGCGACATTGTTATCAAATGGAGAGTCGTCCCTGTTGAAAACTGGTCACTTGTTCCCACCGATTGCCTTCACCAGGAACCAGTCATTGGGCTCCTGTTCGTCTGACGTCGCTGTACCCCAATCACCGATATACAAACAGGATCGGCAGTTTATGAAAGAAAAACACAAAGATTGAAAAGACACTGCAAGTCTCCCTATTCGTCAGCTCACTTAGCATTGCCTGTTGACAACACCTCCCTCACCAATCGCCATCTTCATCACCCGTCTACCTACTCATCCCATGAACGTGCTCTATGAAGACCAGGGTAAAGTACTTTAATGAAGGCATGGTGCCTGTGAGAGTTTAAAAAATGTTTCCCCGACGGTTGCTCGACTATTCCCAGAGAGATTACAATTATGGTCTGTTGTCTCGGTGGAATCTACGAAATGTCAATGAGAGTGGTGAGTGCCTTTGTCCCCTTCATTTCACATCCCTGTATCAACCGGTAAACGAATTGCACTGCCCTCCCCTCTTCCCACACTCCTGTATCAATCCCCAAACTAATCTGCTTGCTCCGCTCTCTCCCCACAGCCCTTCCACATTTACCAAAATGAAATCTCTGATCCATGATGATCTATTTTCTTTCTTCTCCCCTTTTCTGCCTCTCTCCACGTGCTCTGACCACATCCTGCCACTTCTCCTTCTCTCTCTCTCTCTTTTGCTCACGCTCCTGCACACCCTTCGCTCTCACTTTCGCCTTCTTTCCTCCCCCATCGCCGTCACGCTCTGTCACATCTCCTTGCGATGTGACCCTTCTTGATATGTTGTTCTTACGCTCTACTCTTCCCCTGCCATTTCTCGGGCCCTCGATCACTCTCACACACGTCTCTCTCACTTTCTTACTGCCACACCTCCCCCGGTTGCTCTCGACGTCTTTTCCATGCCCTTCCCTGCTGTCCCTCTCTGCTATGCTGGTTCACCACCATTGCTGTCACATTCTTCCCTCCTCCCACAGCCACAAACCCCGCAGTTGCTCTCGCCCTCTGCCCTTTCCTCGATCGCTCTCGACCTCTACCCGCCCTCCCCTGCCTTCTCTGTCCCTCCCTGCTACCCCCATTCACACACTGTCTCCCACAAACCCTGTTTCCCTCACATTGTACTCCACCCCCAGTCGGTCTAGTGCTGGGTCCCCCAATGTTCTCTTGCTCTTCCCTATCTCACAACCATCCACCCTTTGTTGTTGCACTCTCCAGTCCACACTGGCAAGCTCTGCAACAAACCCTCCCCACTCCGCCACCCGCCTGGCCCTGCCTCGACACAACTTTGTTTTGCTGATACAAACTAGTTTGATAAAAGGGCCTCTTAAATACCATCTGATTCCCATGGGAACTATCACACGTCAGTTGTGCATACATACTTTTGCATGGACTATTGTGCGACTATAGACAGCCATGCAGACGCGAGCATGGACACACCCTC
>NW_025185065.1:0-2811 GCF_004010195.1 Chiloscyllium plagiosum | reverse complement strand
GGAGAGTTATACCCCTGTAACACACAGTGTGCAGATAATATATCCAGGAGAGTTACACCCCTGAAAAACACATTGTTTACATAATATATCCAGGAGTGTTATACCCCTGTAAAACACAGTGTGAATATAATATATCCAGGTAAGTTATACCCCTGCAACACACAGTGTGTGTATGATATATCTAGGAGTGTTATTCCCCTGTAGCACACAGTGTGTATATAATATATCAAGGAGTGTTATTCCCCTCCAGCACACAATGTGTATATAATATATCCTGGAGTGTTATACCCCTGTAGCACACAGAGTGTATATCCTAAAACCAGGAGTGTTATTCCCCTGTAACACACAGTGTGTATATAATATATCCAGGAGTGTTATTCCCCTGTAACACACAGTGTGTGTATAATATATCCATGAGTGTTATACCCCTGTAACACACAGTGTGTACATAATATATCCAGGAGTTTTATAACCCTGTAACACACAGTGTGTATATAATATATCCAGGAGTGTTGCACCCCTGTAACACACACTGTGTATATAATATATCCAGAAGTGTTATTCCCCTGTAACACACAGTGTGTATATAATATATCGAGGAGTGTTGCACCCCTGTAGCACACAGTGTGAATATAACATATCCAGGAGTGTTATACCCCTGTAACACACAGTGTGTACATAATATATCCAGGAGTGTTATACCCCTGTAACACACAGTGTGTATATGATATATCCAGGAGTGTTATTCCCCTGTAACATACAGTGTGTATATGATATATCCAGGAGTGTTATTCCCCTGTAACCACAGTGTGTATATAATATATCCAGGAGTGTTACACCCCTGTAACACACAGTGTGTATATAATATATCCAGGAGTGTTATACCCCTGTAACACACACTGTGAATATAATATATCCAGAAGTGTTATTCCCCTGTAACACACAGTGTGTATATAATATATCCAGGAGTGTTATTCCCCTGTAGCACACACTGTGAATATAACATATCCAGTAGTGTTATACCCCTGTAACACACAGTGTGTATATCATATATCCAGGAGTGTTATTCCCCTGTAACACACAGTGTGTATATAATATATCCAGGAGATGTTATTGCCCTGTAACACACAGTGTGTGTATGATATATACAGGAGAGTTATTCCCCTGTAACACACAGTGTGTATATAATATATCCAGGAGTGTTATTCCCCTGTAACACACAGTGTGTATATAATATATCCAGGAGTGTTGCACCCCTTTAACACACAGTGTGTATATAATATATCCATGAATGTTGCACCCCTGTACCACACAGTGTGTATATAATATATCCAGGAGTGTTATTCCTCTGTAAGACACAGTGTGTATATAATATAACCAGGAGTGCTGCACCCCTGTAACACACAGTGTGTATATAATGTATCCAGGAATGTTATTCCCCTGTAACACACAGTGTGTATATAATATATCCAGGAGTGTTGCACCCGTATAACATACAGTGTGTATATAATATATCTTGGAGTGTTATTCCCCTGTAACACACAGTGTGTATATAATATATCTGGGAATGTTACACCCCAGTAACATACAGTGTGTATATAATATATCCAGGAGTGTTGCACCCCTGTAAAACACATTGCGCATATAATATATCCAGGAGTGCTATTCCCCTGGAACACACTGTGTGTATATAATATATCCAGGAGTGTTATTCCCCTGTAACACACAGTGTGTATGTAATATATCCAGGAGTGTTATTCCCCTGTAACACACAGTGTGTATGTAATATATCCAGGAGTGTTATACCCCTGTAACACACAGTGTGTATATAATATATCCAGGAGGCTTATTCCCCTGTAACACCCAGTGTGTATATAATATATCCAGGAGTGTTATTCCACTGGAGCACACAGTGTGTATATAATATATCCAGGAGTGTTAGACACTTGTAAAACACAGTGTGTATATAATATATCCAGGATTGTTATACACTTGTAACACACAGTGTGTATATAATATATCCAGGAGTGTTACACCCCTGTAACACACAGTGTGTGTATGATGTATTCAGGAGTGTTATACCCCTGAAACACACACTGACTGCATATAATCTATCCAGGAGTGTTATTCCCCTGTAGCATACAGTGTGTATATAATGTATCCAGGAGTGTTATTCCCCTGTAACACACAGTGTGTATATAATATATCCAGGAATGTTATTCCCCTGAAACTCACAGTATCTATATAATATATCCTGGAGTGTTATTCCCCTGTAACACACCGTGTGTATATAATATATCCAGGAGTGTTATCCCCTGTAACACACAGTATCTATATATATCCTGGAGTGTTATTCCCCTGTAACACACCGTGTGTATATAATATATCCAGGAGTGTTATCCCCTGTAACACACAGTGTGTATATAATATATCCAGGAGTCTTATTCCCCTGTAACACCCAGTGTGTATGTTATATATCCAGGAGTGTTATTCCCCTGTAACACACAGTGTGTATATAATATATCCAGGAGTCTTATTCCCCTGTAACACACAGTGTGTATATAATATATCCAGGAGTATTATACCCCTGTTACACTGTGTTATATAATATATCCAGGAATGTTATACCCTGTAACACACAGTGTGTATATATTATATCCAGGAGTGTTACACACCGTAACACACAGTGTGAATATAACATATCCAGGAGTGTTATGACTCTGAAACACACTGTGTGTATATAATATATCCAGGAGAGTTATACCCCTGTAACACGCTGTGTCTATATAATATATCCAGGAGTGTTATTCC
>NW_025185064.1:1817-2810 GCF_004010195.1 Chiloscyllium plagiosum | reverse complement strand
GCTGACTGACCTCCAACAACCACAACCATCTTCCTATGTGCCAGGTATGGCTCCAACCAGTGGAGAGATTGCCCCAATACCCATTGATTCCAGTTTTGCTAGGGTTCCTTGATGCCACACCTGGTCGAATGCAGCCTTCTGTCATGGGCTGTCCCTTTTCCCTCCCCTCTGAAATTCAGCTCTTTTGTCCATGTCTGAACCAAGGCTGAAAGGAGGTCAGGAGCTGAGTGACTCTGGCAGAACCCAAACTGGGTGTCATTGAGCAGGTTATTGCTAAGGAGATGTTGCTTAATAGCATTTCTTTGAAATTTTATCATTTTGCTGATAATTGAGAATATAATACTTGGTTAGGTTGGTTTGTCTTGCTATCTATACAGCAATCTTTCCACATTGTTTAGCTGAACTGGAACAATTTAGTTAGATGCACATTTAGTTCTGGAGCACAAGTCTTCATTACTATTGCCAGAATGTTGTCACGGCCCATAGCCTTTGCAGTACCCAATGCCTCTAACCATTTTGTGAAATCACATGGAGTAATTTGAATTGGCTGAAGATTCACTTCCGTGATGCTGGGGACCACTGGAGGAGACCAAGATGGACCATACAGTGACTATTCAAAGTTTGTGAGAAGATTTGTAGCTCGGGTGCTCATTGCTGTGGTTCTGTTCGCCGAGCTGGAAGTTTTTGTTGCAAACGTTTCGTCCCCTGTCTAGGTGACATCCTCAGTGCTTGGGAGCCTCCTGTGAAGCGCTTCTGTGATGTTTCCTCCGGCATTTATAGTGGCCTGTCCCTGCCGCTTTCGGTTGTCAGTTTCAGCTGTCCGCTGTAGTGGCCGGTATATTGGGTCCAGGTCGATGTGTTTGTTAATGGAGTTTGTGGATGAGTGCCATGCTTCTAGGAATCCCCTGGCTGTTCTTTGTTTGGCTTGCCCTATAATGGTAGTGGTGTCCCAGTCAAATTCATGTTGCTTGTCGTCTGCATGTGTGGCTACTA
>NW_025185064.1:0-1413 GCF_004010195.1 Chiloscyllium plagiosum | reverse complement strand
CCACTACAGCGGATAGCTGAAACTGACAACCGGAAGCGGCAGGGACAGGCCACTATAAATGCCGGAGGAAACACCACAGAAGCGCTTCACAGGAGGCTCCCAAGCACTGAGGATGTCACCTAGACAGGGGATGAAACGTTTGCAACAAAAACTTCCAGCTCGGCGAACAGAACCACAGTATACAGTGACTTTTTCTGGCTGAAGATTGATGCTTGAGAATGAGCTGACGGTAATTGGCCAGATTGAATTTGTCCTGCTTTTTCTGGGCAATTCTCCATATTGTTGGGTAGATGCCAGTGTTGTAACTGGACTTGGCTAGGGGAGCAGCAAGCTCTGGAGCACAAGTCTTCAGTATTGTCTTTGCAATATCCAGTGCCTCCAATTGATTCTGAAAATATTTTGAGTGAAGTGAATTCCTTGAAAACGAGCATTTGGGATGATGCAGACCTCTGGAGGAGGTTGAGATGGGTCATCCAGTTGCTGCAAAAGCATTCAGCCTTATCTTTTGTATTGATGTGTTGGGCTCTTCCATCTTTGAGTTGATTAGTTTCCACCACCAGCGATGACTGGATGTGACAGGACTGCAGGACTTAGATTGGATCTGTTGGCTTCGGAATTGCTTGGTTCTGTCTATCATTTGCTGCTAATGCTGTTTGGCATGTAAGTAGTCCTGTTTGATGGCTTCATCAGGTCTCATTTTTCGATATGCCTGGTGCTGCTCATGGCATTCCCACCAGCACTCCCCATTGAACCAGGGTTGATTCCCCTGGTGTGCTAGTCATGGTTGAGTGGAGCACGAGGGTTCAGCTGCATGGAAAATTATGGAAAAAGTTAAAGGAGACAGAGGGGGAGGGTTCACTGGAGATTATCAAACTTTCCAGAACAATTAACAGGACAAACAATATGGAAAGAGTCAGGAATCTAACCTCAGGAGGAGCAGATAAGGGGACAACCATGAGGAGGGGAAAGTCAATACAGGATGGAGTGTGTTGCACTTAAATACACTCAAGATACGAAACAAGGGAAATGAGCTTGTAGCACAGATTGAAATCGGTGGGTACAATGTTGTGGGTATCACAGAAATGTGGCTGCAAAGGGGATCAGGGATGGGAACTAAATATCCAAGGATACTCATCCTATTGGAAGGACAGGCCAATGAGTAGGAAGGACTTGGTTGGCATGTTATTAAGAAATAAAATTCAATCAATATTAGGAAGTGATATAGAATTGGGAGGCATATAATATGTGTGGGTAGAGTTGAGAGAAAAATTTCTAATGGGATTTGTATACAGGCCTTCACGCAGTCATCAGGAGGTAGGGAAGAAAATAAATCAGAAGGTCAAAAAGGTGTGTAGGGAAGGCTTTATTACAAGGATCAGGGGGAGTTCAGTATGCAGGTGGACTAGGAAAATC
>NW_025185063.1:864-2810 GCF_004010195.1 Chiloscyllium plagiosum | reverse complement strand
AGTAAAGAACCTGTCTCTGACATCAGTTTTAAAACTGTCACCCCTCAATTTGTAGCTATGCCCCTTCGTACAAGCTGATGTCATCATCTGAGGAAAAAGGCTTTAACTGTCTACCCTATCTAATCTTCTGATCACATTATATGCCTCTATCAAATCCCCTCTTAGCCTTCTTCTCTCCAATGGGAACAGACCCAAGTTTCTCAGCCTTTCCTTATAAGACTCTTGCTCCAGGCCAGGCAACATCCTGGTAAATCTCCACTGCACCTTTTCTAATGCTTCCATAAAATTCCTGTAATGGAGCGACCAGAACTGCACACAATATTCCAAGTGTGGCCGCACTAGCATTTTGCATAGTTGCAGCATGACATTACGGCTCTAGAACTCAATACCTCTACCAATACAACCTAACACACCGTATGACTTCTTAACAGTACTATCAACCTAGGTAGCAACTTTCAGGGATCTATGTACATGGAAACCAAGACCCATCTGCACATCCAGATTACCAAGAGTCTTTCCATTGACCAAATATTGTACCTTCCTGGTATTCTTCCCAAAATGAATCACCTCATAGTTAGCTGCATTGAAACTCCATTTGCCACCTGTCAGCCCAATTCTGCAGTTTGTCCAAGTGCCCCTTCAACCTGCAAAATATTTCCACACTGTCCACTACTCCTCCGATTTTAGTGTCATCTGTAGTATTACTAACCTATGCCTGAATCTAAGTCATTTATAAAAATGACAAACAGTAGTGGTCCCAAAATAGATCCTTGTGGCTCACCATAGTTAACGGACTCCATGCTGACCACCATTCGCTGCCTTTTACAGAAAGCCAGTTTCTAATCCAAACTGCTAAATCACCCTCAATCCCACGCCTCTGAATTTTGTCCAACAATCTACTATGTGGAACTTTATCAAATGTTTTACTGAGGTCTATGTACACCACGTCAACTGCCTTTCTCTCTTACACATGCTTGGTCATCTTCTCAAAAACCTCAATGTGGTTTGAGAGACATGACCATGTTGACTATTTGCAATCAAATTGTTGTTTGCTAGATGATTATAAATCCTATCTCTTATAATCCTGTCCAAAATATTTCCTACACACACATTAGGTTGACTGGTCTGTAATTGCCTGGGTCATCTGTAGTGCCCTTCTTGAATATGGGCAATCATTTTCAATCCTCCAGTCCTCTGGTACTAAACGTGTAGACAATGAAGACTCAAATATCAAAGCCAAAGGCTCCAACAACTCTTTCCAGTGCCCCAGAGGAAGCGCGATTAAATCCCATCCGACACAGGGGACGTTTTAACTTCCACTCCTTCTCGAATTGATAACACATCTTCCTTACCAACCTCGATCCTCTCTCGTCAAATATCTCGCATTTCATTCTTCTCTATAATATTCTACTTTCCCTGAATGAAAACCACTGAGAGATGTTCGTTTAACAACTGTCCGATCTCCACAGAATCCACACTCAACTTCCCACTTCTGTCTTTGACTGGCTCCAATCCTACCCTAGTTATCCTTGTCTTCCTAACGTACCTATACAAAGCGTTAGGATTCTCCTTTATTCGACCTGCTAAAAATGACCCATGTCCTCTCTTTGCACTTCTGAGCTCTCTCTGTAAATTCTTCCTAGCTAATCTGTAATTCTCCACCGTCTCATCGTCACATAAGCCTCCTTCTTCTTCTTAACAATAGATGTAATTTCTGCAGGAAACCACGGTTCCCTTACATTATCACTTCCTCCCTGCCTGATAGGGGCATACTATTTAAGGACACGCGATGTCTGTTCTTTAAACCAGCTTCACATTTCGATTATCCCCATCCCCTACATTTTGCTACCCTGTTCTATGCATCATAAGTTCTGCTTAATCGCGTTACAATTGCCCTTCCCCCATTGATAACTCTTGCCCTGTGGCATGTACCTATCCCTTTCCCT
>NW_025185063.1:0-280 GCF_004010195.1 Chiloscyllium plagiosum | reverse complement strand
GTCAGATCAAACACTGACACGGAAACCTCCGAATGACTCCCCTCACTCAGCCTCATGGGGTCAGATCAAACACTGACATGGAAACCTCCTGCTGACTCCCCTCCCTCAGCCTCACGGAGTCAGATAAAACACTGACGTGGAAACTTCCTTCTGACTCCCCTCCCTCAGCTGATGGATCAGTGTCCCTCCACATTGAACAACACGCAGAGGACGGACTGAGAGGGTGACAGAGCTGGAGAATGTATATTGGGTGGGCCATTTCAAACTCCACCAAGAGGGG
>NW_025185062.1:0-2810 GCF_004010195.1 Chiloscyllium plagiosum | reverse complement strand
TCAAATCATACCACTTCCCGATGACAATACAGGTTGGTCAGGGGCCCCTCCGCCATCATTGAGGTTGACGACGTCAACAGTTGGACGTCAACAGACGCCCTGTAACGCTGTCATTTCAGGATGTAGCCTGTAGGTGGCAGGGTACAGCCCCCTCCCCTCACTATGGTGCCTTGTAATCCCACCTCAAAATGGCTTCTTGAGTGTTGTTGGAGCTGCACCCATCCAGGCAAGTGGGGGCTATTCCTTGTGTTCAGCCCATCCAGGACCATACCTCGCCCCCAGTTAGTGGGACTATCACTTGACTATGGGTTGCGTAGGCCCAGGTGATGCTCAAACTCCAGCATGGTGGAACGCGAGTTTAATTAAAAATCTGGAATTAAGAGACTAACGACGACCGTGAAACCATCGTTGACGGTCAAGTGAAAACCCCCACACGGGTTCACTCATGTCCCTTTCGGGAAGGGACTTGCCATCCTTATCCGGTCTGCACATGCTTTCACGTGACTCCAGCAAGAGGGTTGATCCCCGACCCCCATGGCAAGGTGGTTGAGACCAGACCCCCACGGCAAGGTGGTTGAGACCAGACCCCCACGGCAAGGTGGTTGACTCCAGACCCCTACAGCAAGATGGTTGAATCCAAACCCCCACGGCAAGGTGGTTGCGTCTTGACCCCCACAGCAAGATGGTGGAGTGCAGACCCTCACAGCAAGATGGTGGAGTCCAGACCCCCACAGCAAGTTGGTGGAGTCCAGACCCCCACAGCAAGTTGGTGGAGTCCAGACCCCCATAGCAAGATGGTGGAGTCTAGACCCCACAGCAAGATGGTGGAGTCCAGTCCCCCAGAGCAAGATGGTGGACTCCAGACCCCCACATCAAGATGGTGGAGTCCAGACCCCAGACCCCCACAGCAAGATGGTGGAGTCCTGTCACCCAGAGCAAGGTGGTTGAGTCTTGACCCCCACAACAAGATGGTGGACTCCAGACCCCTACAGCAAGGTGGTGGATTTCAGACCCCCACAACAAGGTGGTTGAGTCTTGACCCCCACAGCAAGATGGTGGACTCCAGACCCCCCACAGCATTTTGGTGGAGTCCAGACCCCCACAGCAAGGTGGTTGACTCCAGATCCCTACAGCAAGGTGGTGGATTCCAGACCCCCACATCAAGATGGTGAGTCCAGTCCCTCACAGCAAGGTGGTTGAGTCTTGACCCCCACAGGAAGATGGTGGAGTCCAGTCCCCCAGAGCAAGATGGTGGAGTCCTGTCACCCAGAGCAAGGTGGTTGAGTCTTGACCCCCCACAGCAAGATGATGGACTACAGACCCCCACAGCAAGGTGGTGGACCCCAGACCCCCACAGCACGATGGTTGACTCCAGATCCCTACAGCAAGATGGTGGAGTCCAGTCCCCCAGAGCAAGGTGGTTGAGTTGAGTACCCCACAGCAAGGTGGTGGAGTCCAGTACCCCACAGCAAGGTGGTGGAGTCCAGACCCCCACATGAAGATGGTGGAGTCCAGACCCCCACAGCAAGGCGGTGGACTCCAGACTCCAGACCCCAGACCCCCACAGCAAGGTGGTGGATTCCAGACCCCCACAGCAAGATGATGGACTCCACACCCCCCACAGCAAGGTGGTGGACTCCAGAACCCCCACAGCAAGGTGGTGGACTCCAGACCCCCACAGCAAGATGGTGGAGTCCAGTCCCTCAGAGCAAGGTGGTTGAGTCTTGACCCCCACAGCAAGATGGTGGAATCTTGATACCACAACAAGATGGCGGACTCCAGACCCCCACAGCAAGGTGGTGGAGTCCTGTCACTCAGAGCAAGGTGGTTGAGTCTTGACCCCCACAGCAAGATGGTGGACTCCAGACCCCCACAGGAATATGGTGGACTCCAGACCCCCAAGGCAAGATGGTGGACCCCAGACCCCCACAGCACGATGGTTGACTCCAGACCCGCACAGCATTTTGGTGGAGTCCAGACCCCCACAGCAAGGTGGTTGAGTCTTGACCCCCACAGGAAGATGGTGGAGTCCAGTCCCCCAGAGCAAGGTGGTGGACTCCAGACCCCAGACCCCCACAGCAAGATGGTGGAGTCCATTCCCTCAGAGCAAGGTGGTTGAGTCTTGACCCCCCACAGCAAGATGATGGAATCTTGATACCACAACAAGATGGCGGACTCCAGACCCCCACAGCAAGGTGGTGGAGTCATGTCACTCAGAGCAAGGTGGTGGAGTCCAGACCCCCACAGCAAGATGGTGGACTCCAGACCCCCACAGCATTTTGGTGGAGTCCAGACCCCCCCCCCCAGCAAGTTGGTGGAGTCCGGACCCCCTACAGCAAGGTGGTGGAGTCCGGACCCCCCACAGCAAGGTGGTTGAGTCTTGACCCCCCACAGGAAGATGATGGAGTCTTGATACCACAGCAAGGTGGTGGACTCCAGACCCCAGATCCCCCAAAGCAAGGTTGTGGACTCCAGCCTGCAGACACCCACATCAAGGTGGTGGAAGCTGTCACCCAGAGCAAGGTGGTGAGGTCTTGACCCCCACAGCAAGGTGGTGGAGTCCAGACCCCCACAGCTATATGGTGGACTCCAGAACCCTACAGCAAGATGGTGGAGTCCAGACCCCCACAGCAAGGTGGTGGAGTCCAGACCCCCACAGCAAGGTGGTGGAGTCCAGACCCCCCCACAGCAAGGTGGTGGACTCCAGACCCCCCCACAGCAAGATGGTGGAGTCTAGACCCCCACAGCAAGATGGCGGAGTCCAGACCCCCACAGCAAGATGGCGGAGTCCAGACCCCCACAGCAAGATG
>NW_025185061.1:0-2810 GCF_004010195.1 Chiloscyllium plagiosum | reverse complement strand
AAGATTCAAATAGAGAAAACTTGCAACATTCTGTTATGTAGAGGGAACTGTGGGTCCTTGTGAAGGAATCATAAGTAGCTGGTTTGCAGGTGCAGCAAATAAATAGAAGGCAAATGGATGTTGTCCTTAATTGCTAAAGGGATGGAGTTTGAAAAAAGGAAGATAATGTTGCAGCTATATAGAGTGCTGGTGAGCCCAAACATGGAGTAATCTGCTCAGTTGTGGTTTCTCTCAGTCAGGACGGATGTTCTGGCACTGGAGTTAGTGCAGAGCAGGGTCACAAGGTTGATTCTGGAGTTGGGAAGTTTGCCTTATGAGAAACGATTGCGAAGAATGGGACTATACTCATTGGTATTAGGACGAATGAGGGGGATCTTACAGAAAAGCACAAGCTTATGAAGGGAGTAGATAAGATCAAAACAGGGAGGCTGTTTCTACTGGTTGATTAAACTAAAATGAAGTAGCATTTCCTGAAAAAGGGGGGGAGCAGATTTCAGACTGAGTTGAGGAGGAAATTCTTGACCCAAAAGCTTATAAATCTTGATTAGATCACTTACAGTGTGGAAACAAGCCCTTCGGGCCAGCAAGTCCACACCGACCCACTGAAGAGCAACCCACCCAGACCCATTCCCCTACACCTAACACTACGGGCAATTTAACATGGCCAATTCAATTAATCCGCACATTTTTGGACTTTAGGAGGAAACCCATGCAGACACAGGGAGAATATGCAAACTCCAGACAGACAGTTGCCTGAGGTGGGACTTGAACCCGGGTCTCTGACATGTGAGGCAGCGGTGCTAACCACTGTGCATTCATGCCGCCCTCTGTGGGACTCCATGCCGAGGGAAGTAGCTGAGGCTACTTGGTTGAATGTTTTTAAGGAAAATAAAGATAGATTTTTTTTAACAGGCAGGAATTAAGGGCTATAGTGAGCGGGTGTGTAAGAGGAGCTAATCCCATGAAAATATCAATCATGATTTTATTGAATGGTGGAGGGGATAGAGGCCTGCTTCTGCTCCATGTGCTTATGTTCTTATGTATTGGATTAATCATTTCGTATTTTAAGCAAAGTGCCAGTTGGGTTGTGTTTGGGGAGAGCTTCTCAATGTGTGGCTGAGTGAATATCACCCAACTCAACACATGTGTTTGAGGCCTCACAGTGATAATCTTGTCGGATTATTCCCACTGCTTACTGCGCACCATTCCAGAGGAACTCCCATTTACCGGAGACCTGAATTACCCAGTTTCCCGGAAACCAGTGCCATTTGTGAAAGCTCCATAGTGCACCGGGACAAGCACAGTCCATGCAGAGTTACCATGCACAGCCCTGATATTGAGCCTGCACGTGGCAGGCAGGGGGAAATTTACTGCCCTCCCCAAACCTGCATTGTGGGAATGGTCACGAAGCTTCTCCTGGGTGGGTAGGGTCGCAAACATGACTGCCCCTTGGCCTGGGACGAGGATGGAAGCCATGAAAGCAATCCATGCTTGCTTGGTCTGTGGTTGTCTCCCCCACCCTCCAGTTTACAGCATCTACAGCCAACGGGATGAATGCACAGCATTGCTGGGCAAACATTGTCCTTTTCCGCCCTGCCTGAGCAAGGGTAGACTGAGAGACAAGTTCACCATTCCCCTTGAAAATAACGAAGAAGAGGCAGTGGGATTAGCTTAACATTAAGAAAGGCCTCTGGAAACACATCACCAAATGTGCCATTAGCATCACGATAGACAACAGTGCGAGGAGTACACAGAAACAATTTGTGTGGATCTTCAAAACAGCAAGGAGACTTAAAAAAAACACTGGTGAAATTTTTATTTCGAATTCAAACCTGCAGTGCAATTTTTATGTTTGTTATAAGCAGGAAATAAGATATGCAAAAAATTGTTTATAAGCCTCAGCGGTTCTGGCTACACCTGTAGGAAGAAAGCGGAGTTAACATGTCAAATCTAGGGACTCTTCATTGGAAGATGTTTTGTTTCAGATCTCCAGCATCTGCAGTTCTGTATTTTATTTCAGATCAGAAAGTATTTACTCCGGTATTAATGATTTATTTGATGTGGGACGGATGGGAAGGATTGAGGGCAGAGGTGCAGCAGACGTGTCAGTTACAGCTGAAAGCCCTGTCCATTAGAGTTTGTGGCGTGGGATATGATTCATCGGGAAGGGAAAAGGATGAAGGGCTCTTGCCCAAAACATCTATATTGCTGCTCCTCGGACGCTGTCTGACCTGCTGAACGTTTGCAGCACCGCACTCTCGATTTTGATCTCCATCATCTGCAGTCTTCACTTTTTAAGAGGGAAAAGGAGGGCACGTGACAGTTAAACCATTCGACCTGCTTCTGTGTGGAGTTCAGCAATGTGCCACAAGGATTGATGTTGGGTCCATTGGATGCTATCATTTATATTTATGATTTCGATGTGATGATCGTAGGAGTAGTTAGTATTCTTATCGATAACCTCAAAACTTGTGGTGCAGTCGACAGTGAAGAAGTTTAACTCAGAATATAGCGGGACCTTGTTCAGATGGGCTGAAATGTCGAAGAGTGGCTGACGGAGTTTATATCAGATAAATATGAAACATTACATACTGGTAAGGCAAAATGTGTAAGCACCACATAAAATGTTGCCGGAGGTTGGAATTGATCCCAGGTCTCTGGCACTGTGGAATGCACGAGTAGCTGCAGATAATTGGCTGGAAGTAAGAGATAAAGAGTAGAGAGATTGTGGAGGGTTCTATTTTCGGACTAAAGTCCTGTGACCAGCACTGCTCCCCCCAGTCACTTGTCGTAGCTGATCTGTTCTTATA
>NW_025185060.1:1796-2810 GCF_004010195.1 Chiloscyllium plagiosum | reverse complement strand
AGAGTGACACAAAGTCAGGACCCCCTCCACAGAGTAACACTGTCACAGAGACCCCCTGCACAGAGTGACACAGTCTCAGGGACCCCCTGAACAGAGGGGCACAGTCGCAGGGACCCCCTGCACAGAGTGACACTGTCACAGGGACCCCCTGCACAGAGTGACACAGTCACATAGAATCCATGCACAGAGTGACACTGTCACAGAGACCCCCTGCACAGAGTGACACTGTCATAGAAACGCCCTGCACAGAGTGACACTGTCACAAACACCCCCTGCACAGAGTGACACTGTCACAGGGACCCCCTGCACAGAGTGACACAGTCACAGAGACCCCCTGCACAATGACACTGTCACAGGGACCCCCTGAACAGAGAGACACTGTCACTGGGACCCACTGCACAGGGTGACACTATCACAGGAACTCCCTGAATAGAGTGACACAGTCACAGTGACCCCCTGCACGGAGTAACACAGTTACAGGGACCCCCTGCACAGACTGACACTGTCACAGGGACTTCGTGCACAGAGTAACACAGTCACAGGGACGAAGCTGAAAATGTGTTGCTGGAAAAGCGCAGCAGGTCAGGCAGCATCCAGGGAACAGGAGAATCGACGTTTCAGGCATAAGCCCTTCTTCAGCATTCAGAGTGACACAATCACAGGGACCCCCTGCACAGAGTGACAGAGTCACATAGACTCCATGCACAGAGTGACACTGTCACAGAGACCCCCTGCACAGAGTGACACTGTCACAGGGACCCCCTGAACAGAGTGACAGTGTCACAGAGACACTCTGCACAGACTGACACAGTCACAGGGACCTCCTGAACAGAGTGACACAGTCACAGGGACCCCCTGAACATAGTTACACTGTCACAGGGATCCCTGCACAGAGTGACACTGTCACAGGGACCCCCTGAACAGAGTGACACTGTCACGGCGACCCACTGCACAGGGTGACACTGTCACAGAGACCCCCTGAATAGAGTGACACAGTCACAGTGACCCCCTGCA
>NW_025185060.1:0-1772 GCF_004010195.1 Chiloscyllium plagiosum | reverse complement strand
AGTGACACTGTCACAGGGACCCCCTGAACAGAGTGACACTGTCACGGCGACCCCCTGCACAGACTGACACAGTCACAGGGACCCCCTGACAGAGTGACATTCTCACAGGGGCCCCCTGCACAGAGTGACACAGTCACATAGACTCCCTGCACAGAGTGAGACTGTCACAGAGACCCCCTGCACAGAGTGACACTGTCACAGGGACCCCCTGCACAGAGAGACACGGTCACAGGGACACACTCAAGAGAGTGTCACAGTCGCAGAGATCCACTGCACAGAGTGACACTGTCACTCTGTGCAGGGCATTCCTGTCACAGTGCACAGGATGACACTGTCACAGTAACCTCCTGCACAGACTGACACAGTCACAGGGACCCCCTGACAGAGTGACACAATCACAGGGACCCCCTGCACAGACTGACACAGTCACAGGGACCCCCTGACAGACTGACACTGTCACAGGAACGCCCTGCACAGAGTGACCTGTCACAGAGCACCCCTGCACAGAGTGACACAGTCGCAGGTACCCCCTGCACAGAGTGACACAGTCGCAGGTACCCCCTGCACAGGGGACACTGCCACAGGGGCCCCTTGCACAGTGTGACACTGTCACAGGGACCCCCTGCACAGAGTGACACAGTCACATAGACTCCATGCACAGAGTAACACTGTCACAGAGACTCCCTACACAGAGTGACACAATCATGGGGACCCACTGCACAGAGTGACACAGTTACATAGACCCCCTGCACAGAATGACACTGTCCCAGAGACCCCTGAACAGAGTAACACAGTCACATTGACCCCCTCCACAGAGTGACACTGTCATGGGGACCTCCTGCACAAAATGATACAGTCACAGAGACCCCCTGAACAGAGTAACACTGTCACAGGGACCCCCTGCACAGAGTGACACTTTCACAGAGTCCCCCTGCACAGGGACACACTCAATAGAGTGTCACAGTCGCAGAGATCCACTGCACAGAGTGACACTGTCATAGGAATGCCCTGCACAGAGTGACAGTGTCACAGAGACACCCTGCACAGACTGACACAGTCACAGGGACCCCCGGAACAGAGTGACACAGTCACAGGGACCCCTTGAACAGAGTGACACAGTCAGAGGGATCCCTGCACAGAGTGACACTGTCACGGGGACCTACTGCACAGAGTGACACAGTCACAGGGACACACTGCACAGAGTGACACTGTCACAGAGACCCCCTGCACAGTGTAACACAGTCACAGGGACCCCCTGAACGAGGGACACAGTCGCAGGGACCCACTGCACAGACTGACACTGTCACAGGAACGCCCTGCACAGAGTGACCTGTCACAGGGACCCCCTGCACAGAGTGACACAGTCACATAGACCCCCTGCACAGAGTGACACAGTCGCAGATACCCACTGCACTGAGTGACACTGTCACAGAGACCCCCTGCACAGTGACACTGTCACAGGGACTCCCTGCGCAGAGTGACACAGTCACAGAGACCCAGTGCACAGAGTGACACAAAATCAGGACCCCCTGCGCAGAGTGACACAGTCACAGGGACCCCTTGCACAGAGTGACACAGTCGCAGGTACCCACTGCACTGAGTGACATTGTCACATAGACCCCCTGCACAGAGTGACACTGTCACAGGGATCCCCTGCACAGAGTGACACTGTCACAGGGACCCCTGCACAGAGTGACACTGTCACAGGGACCCCCTACACAGAGTGACACAGTCAAAGTGTCCCCCTGCACAGAGTGACACTGTCACAGAGA
>NW_025185059.1:0-2810 GCF_004010195.1 Chiloscyllium plagiosum | reverse complement strand
TTTGGAAAGCAACTTTCACCTGAACCCTGTCCGGACATCCTACATGTCAGCTTAAAACCATGTCCTTAAATATACTGACATGATTGGCAAAGGCACCGTTACTAACACGGTTCCATTAGTCTTAGTTCAACGCTATTGTTACTTTTTACTCGTGGGTTGTGTGTGTCTCTGGTTAACCAGATTTCTTGCTAAGTCCTAGCTGCACTTGAATGAATGGCTTGCTCTGCCATCTCAGAGGGCAATGAAAAGGCAAACACTTTGCTGTTGACATGTCATGCAGACCACATGAGAATGGCAGATGTCTTTCTCTGAAAGACAAGTGTTGTATTGATGTACAAAGGACCTTTTTTGTACATCTGCAATGGTTTCGTACTTATTTATGGATTGTTGATTGCATTTTTAAAAAATATTGGTTTCAAATTCCACCATTTCAAACCTGTCTCCCCTGAACATTAGCTGAGGTTTTGGATATATGGTCTCGCAATGATACCACTCGGCCATCACCTCGCATGCTCACAGGTTGCTCATTCCTAACCAGTTATACCAATGCTGCATGAAGCAAATCTCTCTCTCTCTCTCTCGCTGAAGCACAGAAACAGTTCCTTCGATCCAACTAGACCATGCTGACCAGAGTCCCTGAACAACTCGCATTCACCTGAATTTTATCCCATATCCCTTCAAACCTTCTCCACTCCATGTACCTGCCCAAATGTCTTTTACATGTTGTTATTGTGCTTTTCTCTACCACTTCCCCTGGATGTTCATTCCATACATGCACTATACATTATGTGAAAAATGTTCACCTACGATCCCTTTTAGGTCTTTCCTCTCCACCTCATATTTATGCCGTCTAGAACATAGAATATGACAGCGCAGTTCAGGCCCTTCTGCCATCAGTGTTGCGCCAACCTATGAAAACAACCTGAAGCCCATCTAATCAACACTATTCAATTCTCTTCCTATGCTTATCCAATGACGATTTAAATGCCAATAAATTTCGCGAGTCCATTACTGTTGCAGGCAATCTATTCTACGCCCCTACAACCCCGAGTAAAGAAACTACCTCTGCCATCTGTTCTATATCTATTACCCCTCCGGCTCGGCATCGCTATCCGAGGGAAAAAGGTCTCACTGTACAAATGATCTAACATTCTGAACATCTTATTTGTCTCAATTAATTGGCCTGTTAACTTCCTGAACTATGGCGATATCACTCAATATCTCTCCATGAGGTATCCATCACTGCTTGCGTCTATTTGTTGCCTCTGTCTGCGCCTATCGCTCTTGTAGCTACTCCACATCCTGAGCCAACAGAAATCTCTAATCCAGAGAGACGAGGCAGTACACGCCAGGGATGGATACTGAGATTTTCCAGATCTCTGTTGGACTCAGTGCTCCTGTACATGAGTCATCCTCACTGCATCTGTCCATTTTCCCATTCTGACTATTTCTCCGTCTCCTACAGGTAAACAGGATGTTCTGACTCAACTGAATTACTAACTCCTGTCTCGTCCATAATCACATCAGAGACAGTTGGTCAGCCAGAGAGAGATGGAGATGGAAATCTGGAACCTTCAGTAAATCCTGCAACACACGAAAGAAACATCACAGTAAACAGCATAGGGAGGATTTAGTCGACTTCAATATTCGTACCAGGAAGATAAGATGTTGACACACTGTTGGGCAAGGAACAGCTACATTCTAGGCTTCATTCCCACTATCTTGTCAGGGTCCTGCGCTCAGCTCTGCTGTACTGGTCCTCACTGGGACAGCGCAGGAGGTCCCAGGCATCGATCCTGACTCATGCTCTATTAGTGATCTCTGTATTATCCTACAGTTCCGATAATCCTTCCTATGTTTGGAATCTCCTATAGTCCACACAATGGTCTCTGTCTCTGTCAGGTTCTCCAATCACGTACACCCTCATCCCGCCAATTCTTCAGTAGATAATAAATTACGTCATACCTGTAAACCCCGACAAACCAGCCTCTCCCTGTATGCTCCACCTACCAATACCACCCTCTATGTCAATGTATTTGGCTTTAACCTCTACATGCGTCCCTATCTGGGTAAACGTCTCCAGTTCCTGCAACCCTACGGTATCTGTGAAAATTTCTTCAGACCATTGAGCTGTCCCGACCTGTGTAATCCCTTCCAGATGTGAAATACCTCCCTGTCTTTGCAACTGTGTCAGGCTACTACATGAGAATCTCAATGTCTGTGTCATCTTTCAAGGAACTCCTGACCTTAGGCACTCCCTCCACCAGTTAACATGCTCCATGTCTGTGTATCCCATCTCGTTCTAACGTCCATATGACGGAAAGTAGTTTCTACAATCCTAATGGTGACGATAAGCTCTTCCTCTCTGAAACAGTCTCAATCTCTGAAACCTCTGCTGGTCCCCACTACCCTCCCTATGCATGTAATCACCTTCAGTCACTACGAATGTTTATACCTTTAACGTCATCCCCATATGAATACACTATTTTTTTTTCCATTACTGTCATGAGTTGCCGTAATTCTCACTTACTCTCACCACGTTCCATCCCGACATACCTCAGTCTCTTTGAAAAGCCCTTCTTATTCTTAAAACTCTCCCTACATCTGTTACCTGATGCAGACTCCAGGACTCTCCCTATCTCTGTCGGAACTAGACAGTCAAAGCTGCTCCAATGACTTCAAATCTTCCTGATCTTTCTAACTCCCTTTCGTCGTGAAGCTCTCCCCATATCTGTAACGTAATATCCTACAGGGTCGAAAGCCCTAGCTATCTTGTGTGGTCATGCAATCCCTATAACTGTCCTTATTTT
>NW_025185058.1:0-2809 GCF_004010195.1 Chiloscyllium plagiosum | reverse complement strand
TGCATTTGCCTCCCTCCAGTCCTCAGGTCCGATTCCGGTGGAGAACGAGGATGCAAAGATCTTTGTAAGCGGCAAAGCAATCAAATTTCTCGCTTTCCAAAGCAGCCGAGGACAAATCTGGTCTGGCCCTGACGATTTGTCAATCTTAACGTTTGTCAAAATGTTCAGCACATCAGCTTCCGTAATCTCTATCTGTCCCAGCATGCTTACCTGCTCCCCAATGGTTTCCTTCACGACAAGATCTTTTTCTTTAGTAAAGACAGAAGCAAAAACATGACTTAGGGTTTCGCTCCCTCCTCAGACTCTATACACAAGTTCCCTGTGCTATCCCAGATCGACCATACTCTTTATTCGATCTTTCTCTTATTCCTCACATACGTGAGGACAGCACGTGGTTTGTTTTTTTCAAATGAAGCGTTATTTACGTGATTGTGCAGAACACGTAAAATAGAATAGATTAGTTACACAGAGAGAAAATGATACAAATCACCACCGCGGAGTCAGGGTAACAGAGTTATCAACGATGGACATCAATAATCTAGATGACGCCAACTTGCGGAAAGACAGAGACGGTGGGAAAGTTATAGGCATAACGGTGCTTTTTAGAGGGATAAAGGCGATGATAAGAAACTACTTGAACTTCAAAATCTTGGCATTGATTCAGAATAAATGGAAGGTGGTGTGAAGTGGGAGTAGTTTATACGCTTCCTAACAGCAATTGGATGTTGGAAAGTAATCAGGAAAGGCAAACAGTATATCACGTAAGAATACAGCAGGTCTGATACTATCTGTAGGCCAATAATTGTTGAGATGTACAAACCTCGTGTACTCTGGGTGAATAACACGAGAAACAACGCTATAGCAGATACATTTGCGTTGTGTTTTTGCCAGTGGTTCTGAGAAGGACATTTTGTGCACCTAACTCGGGGTACAAAGCAATATTGAATCGCTACAGAATGAAAACAAGCCACTTGGATCACGAAATCCAAACAACGATCAAAAGAGTAAGCCACCCGACCCCATTCTCCTGCTCATCAGCATTTATCTCTCAACACTGCACATAAACTACACGCCACTGAAATACATGGCCAACTTAAGCGATGTAGCTGTTCATTTAAAAGTTAGTTTGTCCATGGATTTCTTTCAGAGACGTTGCAAACGATACAGGGTTCCGAAAATTCTAATGCTGTATGGATTATAGGGCCAATTTTTTCACAGTTTTTAGATAATGCCTCGCATAGATGGCTTTCAATTAAAAAATAAAAACTTCTAGAAGGAAAGGGGTGTGGGCTAATCTTCCAAGCTCAGCTATAATTTGTTTTGCTTTTAATGCAGTAGAATTTGTTCGGAGAAAGAATACTTGTCCATCACTGTCTCTGTCTCTGTCTCTGTCTCTGTCTCTGTCTCTGTTTCTGTCTCTCTCTCTCGCTTGCAATCTTGTAAGAATTTTAGTTTCATCTTACGTTTTATGACCACAGGTGATTAAAGGGATTGTTGCAAGTATTTTGGTAACAGCATCATTAATTTGGGATAGACTGTTGGGTTTTGGATAGGTGGATATATTATTCCGTATTCTGTTTTCTGTTCATTGTGCTTAATTCAAGAATCTAGTAAACGAATTCTGTTTTGCTTAAAACGAAGTAGTTTCACCAGTTGATTCTCTCCTGGAATATCCACTGTACATTGCTTAAAACAAATGCAAAATTAGGATCTGGCAATTTCCTTCTTGAAATGTTTTGAGGGATCTGGCCTGGTATGTAACAAATTGGGGGCTGTTTGCTGGACTTTGTAAATCCAGTCTGGGATTTGAGTTGTTGGACTCGAAGGCAGCGAGTGGTACGTGTTAATGTTTTTAATCCGAGTTAAGATTTGGTTGGTTTAAACACTGCCTGGTGTGGCACTGGTTCTGTCAGTCACAAAGAGTTTCCTGGGGGTGAAAGAAGTGACATTAGGGTTTTACAAATTGTGGTTATTATCAAGTTGAGGGATTTAGCTGACAAACTCGACTTGGAGCGAGCTCCTTTCGTGAAGAATAGAGAGATAATTAGAGCAGCAGCTCAGAATTGAAATTTGCCACCAACAAACATGTTTAAAGATGGTTAAAAGTAAATTGCAAATCAAACTGCTTCAGGCAGAGTCAAAAGACAATGACTTGAGATTAAAAGCAGAGGGAAGAGAAAAAGAGAGAGTTTGCAACTTAAAAATGGGCACTTAGACATGAAAGTCACATCAAAGGATAGAGATGAAAGCTGAAGGTAAGCTTAGTGGTATTCAAGGGCCTGGTGAGAAGCTGTTTAAATTTATGAAAGTATTGTCCGAATTTGATGAGAAGAAAGTGGAAGCCTTGTTTATTTCATTTCAGAAATGGATCAATAAATACGGTTGTCAGTGACGTTGTGGATTTTGTTGATCCAAACAAAATATATAGGTAGAGCGACTGAGGTATTCGCATCACTATCAGCGGAGGTAGCCGGACCTTATGAGGAGGTGAAGAAAGCACCCTTAAGTGCATATGAGCTTTTGACAGAACCCTACATACAACGTTTCAATAATTTAAGGAGTGAGCCTAGTCAAATCAACATTGAGTTTGATAATATCAAACAAAACATTGTTGGTAATTGGGTAAGAGGATGAAAATAGAGCAAACCTTCGACACTCTTAGAGAGACAGTTACTTTGGAGGAGTTGAAAAATAAATGTCTTGCTTTTTTGAGAACTCAATTAGAAGAGCAGAGAGTTAAAACGACAAGATTAGAAACAGAAATGGCTGAGGATCAAGAGCTGGTCCATTAAACAAGGTTTGATTTCCA
>NW_025185057.1:0-2809 GCF_004010195.1 Chiloscyllium plagiosum | reverse complement strand
CTATTACTGTCACTCATCTCCTGAATCACCTTGAATAATTCTCTAAAGGTGGACAGGCAAATGGAAACAGTTATTAAAAAGGTTTATACGATCCTTTGGTTCATAGATAGAGGGGCAAAGTATAAAAGCAAGGAAGTGTTTTTGCATTTCTCCAATCATTGGTTAGACCACATTTTGAATATTGTATTCGATTCTGGGCACCATATTTAAGGCAGGATGTTAAAGGTCTGGAGAGAGGGGCAAAAGAGATTTACCAACCTACCAGGAATGAAGGATTACAGTGATAAGGAAATATTAGTAAAATTGGACGTATTTTCCTTGGAACAGAGAAGATTAAAATGTGGTCTTATTGAGGTGTTCAAAGTGTGGGATATAGGTAACGTAGTGTTACTTCTGCAATTATAATTATTTATGCAAGGTAAATGCACTCACACCAGTGTATAATTGTTTCAACCAAGAGCTGAGTCAATAAGAATAAAAACTATGTGACGGAAATATATAATTGTTTTTGTATTAGCTAAAATGTGCATACAAGAATGAAACATGCCTGCAAACAATGGTAGATGTTACAGACAAATAGATAAGGTGCTGTGAGGATGTAGGTTAAGCCAGATATGCTTGTACAAGCAGTAGTTATAAGCATCTGTTTCCCACTTCTGCAAAAACAAAATAAACAAACCCCAATTAAAATGTCCTAAGGTTCAATATGGTTGAGGAATGGGAGGAAATGTCACAAGTGGGGAAATAGATGGCAGTGAAGGAGGATATACCTAACAATGGACCACAGCCAGGATGTGGTGAAATGGCCAAGTAAAACTTGTACTTTGTTATGCACAAGGCCGGGTAAGGCAGGAGATAAACAATAGTAATGGGCACCGGGTTTGGAGTAGTGAATCCTATACAAGATAGGTACTTGCTAAACTCTGCATGTCTATTTCAGGCACCACGCTTGCAAGCATATAATAAACATACTGATTGCGTCAGATCTTGTCTCAGACTGAAATTATTAAAGTGAGTGAGCTTCGTTTCTCACAAAAGTTATGAACAGGGTAAAGAAAGATATTCTGTTCTGAGTAGTTGGTATGCCAGTAACTAGGGGTGACAATTTCATGATTGTCAGCAAGAGAGCTAGGAGAGAGATGAAGAGAAACTTCTACCTGAGAGAGATTTGTTGGGATTTGGAATGTGCTGCCTGGGAGAGTGGTGGAGGCGGATTCCATAGGAGGGTTCAAAAGAGAGCTGGATATATACTTGAAATGGATTAAGTAAGAGGGCAACAGAGATAGGGCTGGAGGATGGGACAAGTTGGGTAGCCAGTACAGACTTGATGGATCGAATGGCCTCCTTCTGTACTATAAAATTCTGTGAATCTATAACTGAACTTTCTCCGACAACTTCTCTTTGTTTTTATTTCTCCCACTTTTTTCTGAGCTTTTTCATCTCATTTTTCTCTACTTACCTTCTAGAGGGAGCTCGGTTGTGGAGGTGAGCAGCAGAGACAGCAGCAGCTGGGGGCCCACAGCAGTGGGGTAAGAATGGACCGGAGCAGTACCCGAGCGGGACACCAGAGGGGGACTGGGGGTGAAGGTGGGAGCGGGCAGCCCAGGGTAAGAACAGGCCAGAGCAGTACCAGAGTGGGACACTAGAGGGCGGCTGGGGGTGAGGATGGGGGCAGGCAGCCCGGGGTAAGAACAGGATGGAGCAGTACCAGAGTTGGACACTACAGGGTGGCTGGGGTGAGGGTGTGAGCAGGCAGAGTCTAGATTAGAGCGGTGCTGGAAATGCACAGCAGGCCAGGCAGCATCCGAGGACCAGGAAAATCGATGTTTCGGGGAAAAGCCCTTCATCAGGAATAGAGGCAGGGTGCCTGCAGAGTGGAGAGATAAATGAGAGGTGATAGGTCAGAGAGGAGGGTGGAGTGGATAGGTGGAAAGGAAGATAGGCAGGTAGGACAAGTCATGGGGACAGTGCTGAGCTGAAAATTTGGAACTGGGGTGAGGTGGGGGAAGGGGAAATGAGGAAACTGGTGAAATTGATGCCATGGGGTTGAAGTGTTCCGAGGTGGAAGATGAGGCGTTCTTCCTCCAGGCATCGGGTGGTGAGGGACTGGCGGTGGGGGAGGCCCAGGACCTCCATGTCCTCGGCAGAGTGGGAGGGGGAGTTGACGAGGTGAAAGATGAGGCGTTCTTCTTCCAGGCGTCGGGTGGTGAGGGAGTGGAGGTGGAGGAGGCCCAGGACCTGCATGTCCTCGGCTGAATGGGAGGGAGAGTTGAAATGTGGGGCCACGGGGCGGTGGGGTTGATTGGTGCGGGTGTTCCAGAGATGTTCCCTAAAGCGCTCTACTAGGAGGCGTCCAGTCTCCCCAATATAGAGGAGACCGCATCGGGAGCAACGGATACAATAAATGACATTGGTGGATGTGCAGGTAAAACTTTGATGATGTGGAAGGCTCCTTTGGGGCCTTGGATGGACGTGAGGGAGGAGGTGGGGCACAGGTTTTGCAATTCCTGTGGTGGCAGGGGAGGGTGCCAGGACGGGAAGGTGGGTTGTTGGGGGCATGGACCTGACCAGGTAGTCACGGAGGGAACGATCTTTGCGGAAGTGGGTGGGGAGGGAAATATATCCCTGGTGGTGGGGTCCGTTTGGAGGTGGCGGAAATGTCGTCGGAAGATGTGGTTTATGCGAAGGTTGGTAGGGTGGAAGGTGAGCACCGGAGGGGGGTTCTGTCCTTGTTACGGTTGGATGGGTGAGGTTTGAGGGCGGAGGTGCGGGATGTGACGAGATGCGTTGGAGGGCACCTTTAACCATG
>NW_025185056.1:0-2809 GCF_004010195.1 Chiloscyllium plagiosum | reverse complement strand
GTGTAGAAAGTCTTACTCTGTATCTCACTCCGTGCAACACCTCTGTCCTGGGAGTGTTTGATGGGGGACAGTGTAGAAGGAGCTTTACATTTTATCTGACCCCCTAACTGTCCCTGCCCTGGGAGTGTTTGATTGGGACTGTATAGTGGGAAGTTTACTCTGTATCTAACCCCATGCTAACCCTGCCCTGGGAGTGTTTGATGGTGCCAGTGCAGAGGAAGCTTTTTAGATTTAGATTAGATGACAGTGTGGAAACAGGCCCTTCGGCCCAACAAGTCCTCACCTTCCCGCCGAAGCGCCACCCACCCATACCCCTACATTTACCCCTTACCTAACACTACAGGTAATGAGTATGGCCAATTCACCTGACCCTGCACATCTTTTCACGATGTGTTTCTGTGAACAGGATGGTCTATTTCTCTCTCGCTGGTTTATTTTTGGATCTGAAATGCAGAAAGCAGTGGGGACAAGCCAGGATTGTCACCACGTCTGTATCTGTTTGTCTGTAACAGTCTCTCTATCTGAGTCTTTCCTTTTCTCTCTCTGTCGGTCCCTGTCTCTCTCATTGGTTGGAAATGTAATCTGGTCCTCATGTTCTGCGTGACCTGTGACCTCAGGCAGTCCCTCTCACAGCCATCTTACACCCAGTTCCCTTTGATATCTCCTTTCCCTTCCACTGGAGTTGGGCGAGGATCGGTTATGTCTGGGTCACTCAGTGATCTAACTGCAGCCCGCTGCCCTGTTCCCTGCTCTGGCCCTGGTGCAGCATTCCAACATCACCCCGTGTTAGGGTGGGATGGAGACACATGTCGCCAGAACATTAGCTTCAGGCACTGGATTACCAGCCTGTCCCATTCCCACTTCAGATAGCTTCCCAGTCAGATCTGGAGTCAGGCAGGGCTGCCCTCTCTCTCCTGCCTCGTTTGTGTGCTGCATAGAGCCATTTTCTGAGTCAATCAGGTAGGATGCGAGCCTGAGAGGGGTGACTATTCCTGGCAGTGAGGGCCTACAAGTTATGGCCTCCCTGAACATGGATGACGTCGCCGTTTTCTGCTCGGATCCACTGTCCGTGCGCAGACTCATGTGCATATGCGACCAGTTCGAACGGGCCTCGGGGGCCAAGGTAAACCGAGGCAAGAGCGAGGCCACGCTCTTCGGGAACTGGGCCGACCAAACTGTGATCCCCTTCACCGTCAGGACCGACCACCTGAAGGTGCTGGATATTTGATACGGGGGTCTGGGGTGTGCGCCAAGTCTTGGGAGGAGCGTATCAGCAAAGTGAGGCAGAAACTGGGCAGATGGATGCTACGGTTGCTCTCCATCACGGGAAAAAAACCTGGTCATCAGGTGTGAGGCACTGTCAGTGTTGTTATATGTGGCACAAGTCTGGCCTATTCCCAAACCCTGTGCCGCTGCAGTCACCCGGGCCATCTTCCAATTTATATGGAGATCAAAGATGGACCGGGTCCAAAGGGACTCGATCTATAAAGATCTGGGCAACGAGGGATAAAACACACCCAATGCCACCCTCACCCTGATGGCCACCTTTGTGTGTGGCTGCATCAAGCTGTGCGTGGATCCCCGGTACGCAAACACCAAGTGTCACTACGTACTGAGGTTCTACCTGTCCCCGGTGTTGCGAAGGATGGGCCTGGCCTCGCTGCTGTGGAACGCTCTGAGTAGTTGGACCGTTCCGTATCACCTGTCCTTCGTGGAGAAGTTTATGAAGAAAAACACCTTTGACCACAAGTCCATCAGGAAGTGGTCAGCACGTAGTGTCCTTGAGACCCTTCGGGAAAAGGAGAGGGCGGATCCTGTCGAGCGGTTCCCTGAGCAGACTGTCAAAGACATTTGGCAGAATGCCTCATCGCCAGAACTTTCCAACAAGCACCAAGACATGGCTTGGCTGGTGGTGAGAAGGGCTCTGCCTGTGAGACCCTTTATGCAGGCCCGGACTCTCAGCCGCACCGCACGCTGCCCTCGAAGCGGCTGTGGGGGGGGGAACGAGACTGTCACACACCTCCTTCTGGAATTTGCTTTTGCAAAGGAAATCTGGAGAGGAATGCAGGGGGTTTTTTTGATGATCGTCCTGAGCAGCGCCGTGACGCGGGACTCCGTGCTCTACGGCCTGTTCCCCGGGACGCACACCGAGACGAACATCAACTGTGCCTGGAGGATCATCAGCTCGGTGAAGGGCGCTCTCTGGGTGGTCCGAAACCTGCTGATCTTCCAGCTGAAAGAGTTGACCCTGATTGAGTGTTGCAGACTGGCACATTCCAAGGTGCAGGACTACGTGTTGAGGGACGCGCTGAAGCTTGGGGCAGCTGCCGCCAAGGCAGGGTGGGGAAAGACCACCGTGTAACACCTGCCTGCCAAAGAACAGGGGGCCCACCCAGTCATTGGGGCTCCACTGACGCCTCAGCAGAAGAGCTGGATAGTAAATGTACAGACTTGTATATAGGAAAAATAAATTTCAATGTCTGTAAAGCAATGTAATGCGTGCACAAGAATGGCATGACCGATTATATAGAGACCCAAATAATTTTATGAATAAAGTATATTTTTGAAATAAAAAAAGTCTCTTCCTCTCAGTGAAACTGCCTTCAGCCTGGTCTAAAAGCTAATATGCATGTGGGTGGAGCTGGAGCGCCAGCTCACAGATTAACTCTTCCCTCGCTGGAGCATTTTACATTGATATGACCAAGAATCCGGTTGTGTCCAGTCCATCTAACAGTGTCCTGTCTCTGCTCACAGTGCCTCAGTACACACGTGCCAATGTGACCACCAACACTCAGAGGGTGGAAGTTCC
>NW_025185055.1:0-2809 GCF_004010195.1 Chiloscyllium plagiosum | reverse complement strand
TCCGGGTGCTCCGGTTTCCTCCCACACTCCAAAAATGTGCCTGTTAGGTGAATTGGCCATGCTAAATTGCCTGTAGTGTTAGGTGAAGGGGTAAATGTAGGGGAATGGGTCTGGGTGGGTTGCTCTTCGGAGGGTCGGTGTGGACTTGTTGGGCCGAAGCGCCTGTTTACACACTGTAAGTAATCTAATCTAATCTAATCTACAACCCTAGGACTCTCTGTTCAGCAACACTCGCCAGGGCCCTACCATTAACCGTACAAGTCATGTCCTAAAAGAAACTCAATAAAGGGATGATTGTTTCAATGGAGAATGATCCAGGTGGGATAGTGGGAATGTGGTTGAAGTATATGTGGCACGATGACTCAGTGGTTAGCGCTGCTGCCTCACAATGCCAGGGACCCAGGTTGAATTCCAGCCTTGGGCAACTGTCTCTGAGAGTTTGCACAGTCTTCCTGTGTCTGCATGGGTTTCCTTGGGTGCTCCAGTTTACTCCCACAATCCAAAGACGTGCAGTTCAGTTGAATTGGCCATGCTAAATTACCCATAGTGTTCAGGGAAGTGTAGGTTAGGTGCATTTGTCAGGGGAAAATGTAGACTAATAGGATAGGGGAATGAGTCTGGGTAGGTTCGGAGGGTCCGTGTGGACTTTTTGGGCCAAATGACCTGTTACCACACTGTAGGGATTCTATATGATTGGATGGTCTAGATCTTGTTGAAAAAAAGAAACATAAGGGATCTTTGTATTTATTCCTGGACGTGAGAGTGGAGGGGTTAGAGGAGAAGGGCTTTAGAAAAGAAGCTGAGGCTCTTCCCAGATTCAGGTTCGCAGGTGGTCACTGTCTTCTTTCCATCTTCACTGCTAGCCTTAATTCTGACTTTTCAGCACAGTGGTGGAGAGTGCTTCTCAAACAATGGCACGATGCTCACAGTATGGATTTAATTCTTGCACCACTGGGGTCAACATGAAGGCCCCGCATTCTCAATTTCTTCCCCCCACCTGAATGTCTGTAATCCACAAGTTAGACTCACAACCGATTAATTCGCTCTCGGAGAACAGCTTATGGTCTCCTTGGACTGTGGAGACTTTTGCTTTCACTTCAGCAGCACAAACAGATAATGTTCATTTGTTTTACACAAACAAAATCTATGATTTATTTAGAAACCCCCAACATATCAGAACCCTTTCACAAGATTGTGAGTGAAGCTTAGTTTTAATCGATCATAGATGTTAGATCTTTTGTGAAGGATATGGGCCAAGTGCAGGGAAATGGGGTTAGCATGGGCGGACATTTGGTTAGCATGGACCAGTTTGGGCCAAAGGGCCTGTCTCCATGCTATAGGACTCCAAGACTATGACTCTAGTTGTTAAAGCTGGCACATACAAACTGATTGTAGCTGCAGAACATACCTGAGAATATTGGATGTGTTGATGGAAAATTGAACAGGCAAAATTCCACAGAATCTCCAGTGAAGTACAGCTGAAGGGGCTCTTTTAGGGAATCGAATGATCATAATGGATGTTTTAATTTTGGTTTGATCAGAGTTGCTGTACTGATTTTGGAGATTATGTATAATTTTAAGCGCCCAATAGAAAACACTAGGATTAGCCTGTGCTACTGCAGCATTTGCATTGAAATTACACTCATCCAAATGGTATTTAAATTTCAAACCCATGTAACTCTGTGCACAACTACACACATGAATCACTGCATATTATAGTTCCCTCAGTGCAGGAAGTATGTTAGCCTGATATGAAATGCTATTTTCTTGACATGCCTGGATTTAATATTTCTAAGACTTTTTTTTCTAGCTATCATGAGAGCAACAATGAAAATTTAACTACTAAATTTACTGATTCCTGCGAATGACAGGGCTGACATCTAAAGATAGACTAGATTAATTTGGACTATATTCACTGGATTTTGGAGAAATGAGAGGGATCTCATAGAAAGTGACAAACTTCTAACAGGGCTTGACAGGGTAAACATAAGAAAGATGTTCCTGTTGAGCAGGGATCCAGAACTGGAGATCACAGTTTAAGGATATAAGGTAGGCCATTTAGATCTGAGATGAAGAGAAAATTATTCCCCCTCACAGAGTGCTGACTCTATAGACTTTTTTGCCACAGAAAGTGGTTGCGGCCAAAATATTAGATGCTTTCAAGGGATTAAATATATTTCCAAGGGACAAATGGATCAAAGGGTATGGTGTGAAAGCAGGAACAGTGTACAGAGTTGGATGATCAAATAACAGAGCAGGCTAGATGGGCTGGATAGCTTACTCTTGCTCCTAGTCTTTTACTAAATTGCAATTTTTATCCTGTTGATACCTGAATCACTTAAAACAGCAGATTTAGTTACTCATGTAAATGGAACATAAGATTATCCCTTCTTAGCTGAAATTGCTTTCTTTAGTAATGCATAAATTTTACTAAATTTATTTATAGACAGAGCTGCAAAATACAAAATCTGCACGAAAAGGCTTCTTTTTCATGGTGGGATGAATGCTAAATTAGTTTTCTCGATGATTTACTTTGCCACCTTAATTAGATATCATATATTACTTAAAACTTGAATAAATTGAGAACTGAACATACAATGGTTTAAAACAAACAGATAAAACTGGAGAATAATTGATCAGATTACATCAGGATAGTCCTGTGGAAGTGTAAATATTTTCTTCACCACTTTTTCTCCCTCTGCGCTCCTTCTCTCTGTGTTCCTTCTCTCTGTGTTCCTTTTCCCTCTGTGTTCCTTTTCTCTCTGTGTTCCTTTTCTCTCTGTGTGTTCCTTTTCTGTCTGCGTGCTCC
>NW_025185054.1:0-2809 GCF_004010195.1 Chiloscyllium plagiosum | reverse complement strand
TTCCAGCATCTGCAGTCATTGTTTTTACCTACCGAGAGGACACCACACCAGGCCGAGAGGACACCACACCAGGGCCGAGAAGATACCACACCGGGCCGAGACGATACCACACCGGGCCGAGACGATACCACACTGGGCCGAGAGGATACCACAACGGGCCGAGAGGACCCCACACCAGGCTGAGAGGATACCACACTGGGCCGAGAGGACCCCACACTAGGCTGAGAGGATACCACACCGGGCCGAGAGGATACCACACCGGGACGAGAGGATACCACACCGGGACGAGAGGGTACCACACCGGGACGAGAGGGTACCACACCGGGGCCGAGAGGGTACCACACCGGGCCGAGAGGGTACCACACCGGGCTGAGAGGGTACAACACCGGGCTGAGAGGGTACCACACTGGGCCGAGAGGGTACCACACCGGGGCCGAGAGGATACCACACCGGGGCCGAGAGGATACCACACCGGGGCCGGAGGATACCACACCGGGGCCGAGAGGATACCACACAGGGGCCGAAATGAGACCACACTGGGCCGAGAGGATACCACACCGGGCCGAGAGGGTACAACACCGGGTCGAGAGGGTACCACACCGGGGCCGAGAGGGTACCACACCGGGCCGAGAGGGTACCACACCGGGCTGAGAGGGTACAACACCGGGCCGAGAGGGTACCACACTGGGCCGAGAGGGTACCACACCGGGGCCGAGAGGATACCACACCGGGTCGAGAGGGTACCACACCGGGGCCGAGAGGGTACCACACCGGGCTGAGAGGGTACCACACCGGGCCAAGAGGATACCACGCCAGGGCCAAGAGTGTACCACACCGGGCCGAGTGGATACCACACCGGGGCCGAGAATATACCACACCGGGCCGAGCGGATATCACACCGGACTGAGAGGGTACCACACCGGGGCCGAGAGGGTACCACACCGGGACGAGAGGGTACCACACCGGGACGAGAGGGTACCACACCGGGCCGAGAAGATACCACACCGGGCCAAGACGATACCACACCGGGCCGAGACGATACCACAACGGGCCGAGAGGACCCCACACCAGGCTGAGAGGATACCACACCGGGCCGAGAGGACCCTACACCAGGCTGAGAGGATACCACACCGGGCCGAGAGGACCCCACACTAGGCTGAGAGGATACCACACCGGGCCAAGAGGGTACCACACTGGGATGAGAGGATACCACACCAGGCGGAGAGGGTACCACACCGGGGCCAAGTGGGTACCACACCGGGACGAGAGGGTACCACACCGGGCCGAGAGGGTACCACACCGGGCCGAGAGGATACCACACCGGGCTGAGAGGGTACTACATTGAGCTGAGAGGATACCACACCGGGCCGAGAGGATACCACACCGGGCCGAGAGGGTACCACACCGGGCCGAGAGGGTACCACACTGGGCAGAGAGGATACCACACCGGGGCCAAGAGGATACCACACCGGGCTGAGAGGGTACTACATTGAGCCGAGAGGGTACCACACCGGGCCGAGAGGGTACCACACTGGGCCGAGAGGGTACCACACCGGGCAGAGAGGATACCACACCTGGATGTGAGGGTACCACACCGGGGCCAAGAGGGTACCACACCGGGCCGAGAGGGTACCACACTGGGCCGAGAGGGTAACCGGGCCGAGAGGGTACCACACTGGGCCGAGAGGGTACCACACCGGGCAGAGAGGATACCACACTTGGATGTGAGGGTACCACACCGGGGCCAAGAGGATACCACACCGGGGCCGAGAGGATACCACACCAGGGGCGAGATAATACCACACCGGGGCCAAGAGGATACCACACCGGGGCCGAGAGGATACCACACCGGGGCCGAGAGGATACCACACCGGGGCCGAAATGAGACCACACCGGGTCGAGAGGGTACCACACCGGGGCCGAGAGGGTACCACACCGGGCTGAGAGGGTACCACATCAGGCCGAGAGGGTACCACACCAGGCCGAGAGGGTACCACACCGGGGCTGAGAGGATACCACACCGGGGCTGAGAGGGTACCACACCGGGGCTGAGAGGGTACCACACCGGACTGAGAGGGTACCACACCGGGCTGAGAGGGTACCACACCGGGCTGAGAGGATACCACACCAGGCTGAGAGGATACCACACCAGGCTGAGAGGATACCACACCGGGATGAGAGGGTACCACACCGGGCTGAGAGGGTACCACACCGGGCTGAGAGGGTACCACACCGGGGCTGAGAGGATACCACACCAGGCTGTGAGGATAGCACACCAGGCTGAGAGGATACCACACCGGGGCCGAAAGGGTACCACACCGGGCCGAGAGGACACCACACCGGGGCCGAGAGGATACCACACTGGGCCGAGAGGATACCACACCGGGGCCGAGAGTGTACCACACTGGGCCGAGAGGATACCACACCGGGACCGAGAGGATACCACAACGGGCCGAGACGGTACCACACCGGGCTGAGACGGTACCACACCGGGCTGAGACGGTACCACACCGGGCTGAGACGGTACCACACCGGGCCGAGAGGATATCACACCGGACCGAGAGGGTACCACAATGGGGCCGAGAGGGTACCACACCGGGCCGAGAGGGTACCACACCGGGCCGAGAGGGTACCACACCGGGGCCGAGAGGGTACCACACCGGGGCTGAGAGGGTACCACACCGGGCCGAGAGGGTACCACACCGGGTCAAGAGGGTACCACACCGGGCCGAGAGGGTACCACACCGTGGCCGAGAGGGTACCACACCGTGGCCGAGAGGGTACCACACCGTGGCCGAGAGGATACCAC
>NW_025185053.1:0-2809 GCF_004010195.1 Chiloscyllium plagiosum | reverse complement strand
CCACCACCACACCAACACCCACAGTACCACCAGCACCACACCAGCAGGCAATTACCTTTGAGACCGTTTCCTGAACACTGGTGTGCCGTACCTGTGCTGTGACTGGAATTGGTTCTTGCTCCTCAGTGGCCAAGTGATTCTCAGGTTTGCTCACGGTGACTGGGTGCTTTCCTGCTGCGATGTCTCGGATTGGGGAGTGGGGAACGGCGGTCTGATCCAGTTGTTTCACTGAGATCACTCTGATGTGGATTCTTGTGGTTTCAGGTAGTGAGCTTCCCTGAAGGAGATTTTTTCTTTGATTATGTGAGGCAAGTGACTGACTGGTACAAGAAAGAGAGGCCAGTGAAGGCTGGTAAGTGTCCCTCAGATGTTACACTGCCCTTGGGGAAGGGGAGAGCTCCTGCAGTCTGTGCTAACACTGGATTTCCCTGTTATCTTCCAGGTTCCTCTGTCTCGGTGACATACAAGGTGCTGTTTGTGAGAAAACTGTGGCTCAATGTCGTTCCTGGCAGAGACCTCAAAGCAGATGTTGTGTTCCATTTCCCACAGGTCAGTGATTGACCGTGTCCACAAGGAGTGGCCGTGTCCACAGGGGAGTGACCGTGACCACTGCAGAGTGACCGCATCCACAGGGGAGTGACCACGTCCACAGGGGAGTGACCATGTCCAGAGGGCAGTGACCGTGTCCACAGGGGAGTGACCGTGACCACTGCAGAGTGACCGCATCCACAGGGGAGTGACCACGTCCACAGGGGAGTGACCGTGTCCAGAGGGCAGTGACCGTGTCCACAGGAGTGTGACCATGACCATAGGGGAGTGACCGTGCCCACAGGGGAGTGACAATGACCACAGGGTCTGACCGTGTCCACAGGGAAGTGACCGAGTACACAGGGGAGTAACCGTGTCCACATGGGAGTGACCATGTGCACAGAGGAGTGACCGAGTCCACAGGGGAGTGACCGTGACCACTACGGAGTGACCACATCCACAGGGGAGTGACCACGTCCACAGGGGAGTGACCGCGTCCACATTGGAGTGACCATATCCACAAGGGAGTGACCATGACCACAGGGTCTGACCGTGTCCACAGGGGAGTGACCAAGTACACAGGGGAGTGACCGTGTCCACAGGGGAGTGACCGTGACCACAGGGTCTGACCGTGTCCACAGAGGAGAGACCGAGTCCACAGGGGAGTGACCATGTTCAAAGGGGAATGACAATGAACACAGGGGATGACCGTGTCCAAAGGGAAGTGACCATGCCCACAGGGGAGTGACCGTGACCAAGGGGAGTGACCGAGTCCACAGGGGAGTGACTGCGTCCTTAGGGGAGTGACCGAGTCCCCAGGGGAATCAACATGACCAGAGGGGAGTGACCGGGTCCACAGAGGAGTGACCGTGTCCACAGGGGAGTGACCGATCCACAGGTGAGTGGCAATGACCACAGGGGCGTGACCAGGTCCACAGGGGAGTGACTGACCGTGTCCACAGGGGAGTGACCGTGACCACAGGGGAGTGACCGAGTCCACAGGGGAGTGACCGTGTCCACAAGGGAGTGACCATGTCTACAGGGGCGTGACCAGGTCCACAGGGGAGTGACCAAGTCCACAGGGGCATGTCCATGCCCACGGGGGAGTGACCGTGTCCAGAGGTGAGTGACCATGAGCACAGGGGAGTGCCCGTGTCCACAGGGGAGTGACCGGGTCCACGGGGGAGTGACCATGACAACAGGGGAGTGGCCGAGTACACAGGAGAGTGACTGACCATGTCCACAGGGGAGTGGCCATGACCACAAGGGAGTGATGGTGACAACAGGGGAGTGAACGTGTCCACAGGGGAGTGACCATGACCACAGGGGAGTGACCGTGTCCACAGGGGAGTGACCATGACCACAGGGGAGTGACCATAACCACATGGGAGTGACCATGACCACACTGGAGTGACTGTGACCACAGGGGAGTGACCATGTCCACAGGGGAGTGACCATGACCATGGGGGAGTGACCGTGTCCACAGTGGAGTGACCAAGCCCATTGGGGAGTGACCATGTCCACAGTGGTGTGACCGTGTCCACTGGGGAGTGACCAAGCCCATAGGGGAGTGACCGTGTCCACAGGGAAGTGACCAAGTCCACAGGGGTGTGACCGAGTCCCCAAGGGAGTGACCATGACCACAAGGGACTGACAGTGACCACGGGGGAATGACCATGACCAGAGGGGAGTGACCATGTCCACAGGGGAGTGACCATGTCCACAGGGGAGTGACTGTGTCCACAGGGGAGTGACCGTGTCCATGGGGCAGTGACTGTGTCCACAGGGGAGTGACCGTGTCCACAGGGGAGTGACCACGTCCGGAGGGGAGTGACCATGACCACAGGGGAGTGACCGTGTCCACGGGGGAGTGACTGTGTCCACAGGGGAGTGACCGTGTCCACGGGGCAGTGACTGTGTCCACAGGGGAGTGACCGTGTCCACAGGGGAGTGACCATGTCCGCAGGGGAGTGACCATGACCACAGGGGAGTGACCGTGTCCACGGGGGAGTGACTGTTTCCACGGGGGAGTGACCGTGTCCACGCGGGAGTGACCGTGTCCACAGGGGATGACTGTGTCCACGGGGGAGTGACCGTGTCCACGGGGGAGTGACTGTGTCCACGGGGGAGTGACTGTGTCCACAGGGGAGTGACCGAGTCCACAAGGGAATGACCATGTCCACAGGGGAGTGATCCTGACCACAGAGGAGTGACTGTGTCCATGGGGGAGTGACCATGACCACAGGGGAATGACTGTGACCACACGGGAGTGACTGTGACC
>NW_025185052.1:0-2809 GCF_004010195.1 Chiloscyllium plagiosum | reverse complement strand
TCTTTGGCAGTTCATTCCATACATGCACCACCCTTTATGTGAAAAAGTTGCCCGTAGGTCCTCTTTAAATCTTTCCCCTCTCACCCTAAACCTACGGTCTCTCATTCTGGTCTCCCCCAATCAAAGGAAAAGACCTTGTCTATTTACCCTATCCATGCCCCTCATGATTCTGTAAACCTCTATAAGATCACCCCTCAGTCTCCGATGCTCCAGGGAAATTAGCCCCAGCCTTTACATCCTTGAAAATCTTTTCTGAACTCTTTCAAATTTCACATCCTTTCTACAGGTGGGAGTCCAGAATTTCACACAATATCCCGAAAGTGGCCTAACTGATGTCTTGCACAGTTTGAACATGACCTCCCAACTTCTAAACTCAATGCTGACCAATAAAGGAATCGCCTACTTGCGGAGCGATTCAGGGAGCACCTCTGGGCCACCCGGACGAAACTCCATGTACAGCGCATCATCCGCCGTCACTTCCGCCACCTCCAAACAGACCCCAGCACCAAGGATATATTTCCCTCCCCTCCCCTATCAGCTTTCCGTAGAGACCACTCCCTCCGCGACTCCCTTGTCAGATCCACACCCCCCACCGACCCAACCACCACTCCCGGCACCTTCCCTTGCAACCGCAGGAGGTGCAACCTTGTTGGATTCATTTGGATATCAAAGTTGAAACTTTATTGCTGGAACAGCACAGCAGGTCAGGCAGCATCCAGGGAACAGGAGATTCGACGTTTCGGGCACAGGCCCTTCTTCAGGAATGAGCAGAGAGTGTTCAGCAGGAGAAGATAAAAGGTAGGGAGGAGGGACTTGGAGGAGGGGCGTTGGAAATGTGATAGGTGGAAAGAGGTCAAGGTGAGGGTGATAGGTCGGAGTAGGGTGGAGGCGGAGAGGTCAAGAAGAAGACATTTCCAACTCCCCTCCTCCAAGTCCCTCCTCCCTACCTTTTATCTTCTCCTGCTGAACACTCTCTGCTCATTCCTGAAGAAGGGCCTGTGCCCGAAACGTCGAATCTCCTGTTCCCTGGATGCTGCCTGACCTGCTGTGCTGTTCCAGCAATAAAGTTTCAACTTTGATCTCCAGCATCTGCAGACCTCACTTTCTCCTCCAATAAAGGAAAGCATACCAAATGCCTTCTTCACTGTGAACAAAAGTGGGATGGATCGGGCCTGTATCTGCTGCTGCTTCATCAGTGCTTATGCCCGAAACATTGATTCTCCTGCTCCTCAGATGCTGCCTGAACTGCTGCTCCTTTCCAGCACCATACACTTGACTTTGATTTCCAGCATCTGCAGTATTCACTTTCCCATAATTGATTACAACAGTACATTTAGAAAAGATGGCAACTTAGTGACAGCTCATAAATACCATCATGGACTGGTTAGCGTGCACGGTTTGTGAGGGCTTATGCCCGGAACATCGACTCTCCTGCTCCTCGGATGCTGCCTGACCTGCTGTGCTTTCCCAGCGCCGCACTCTCCACTCTGGTCTCAGTAACCCCGTGTAAGTAAATGCACAGGATGGCAAGGGTTCCAGTTTTTGATGAAGGGTCGTTAGACCAGTTCTGATTTCCTCTCTACACTCCCGACAGGCCCGCGGAGTTTCTCCAGCACCTTTTGTTTTTGTTGTCAGGTTGAAGAGAATGAGATGGAAATGTGTTGCTGGAGAAGCTCAGCAGGTCAGGCAGCAATCCAGGGACCAGGAGAATCGACGTTTCGGGCATGAGCCCTTCTTCAGGAATTCTTCAGGAAGAGAATGAGGTGATTTTGAAGCTTATGCTGTAAATTATGAGGCAGGTGAGTCTATCTCATTGGGTGCAGGGTTCCCTTGGAGGGTTTACCACCTTCACAGATGATGCTGGTGGGGCCAGCACCTGTTACCCCTCTCCAGGTTGCCCTTGAGAAGGTGTGGGTGAGGTCACAACATCAGACAGTGGGCACAAGGAGGCCATTCAGCCCATTGTGGCAGCACCCTAGTGACGTAATACCGGAAGGGGCGGGAGTTCCGGGATTTCCACCCAATGAGATTGAAGGGGTAGCGGTATATGTTCCCAAGTTCGGAGGGGATCTTACAGGGTGAATAAACTCGCCACAGAGCTCGGGGCGCTCGGGACTCCCGGCCTCGAGAGACAGACGCAGAATCGTCCCTCACCAGAACAAACAGGCTCAACATCCGGGTGACGCAGCGTGTCAACTGACAGCACAATCGCCCCATCCTCATTGGGCCAGGCTGCGTCACGTGGCCATAGCGGACGCCTTGACGTCGCGCAGCCGAACAACTACAACTCCCAGAGTGCACCGCGGAGATGGCGCCTGCGCACTCGGAGGAAGCCGTGGCGCCGACGACACTGCGGGGATATAACGCTTGCGCAGTGCCGCTGGATGGACCGGAAGTGAACCCGAGTTCCAGTGTGTGCGAAGGACGCAGGCGCAATGGCCTGGCCACCGGCTGGAGGAGGTCCCCGGGGTCTCGGCGCAGGCGCAGTGTGGCGGCAGGTCTGCGGCGGCAGCGGCGGCGGAGGGAGGCCGAGGAAGGGGAGGAGGAGCCGGAGCCGGAGCCGGGCGGTGCAGGGCCGCCCATGGAGGAGGCCAAGGCTCCGAGTGACTCCGGTATGGCGGGGCACGGACCCGAAAGCTGGCTGTCCGGCTGGGAGCGGCAGTGCCTGGAGGAGGACGAGAGGCAGGAGGCCGGGCCCGGGCCCGGGCCTGAGGGCGGCCCCGGGGGCAGCGAGGCCGAGGCCCAGAGACAGCGGCTTTGGCTGTGCTTCCAGAACTCGGCCACCGCCATCGCCCAGCTCTACAAAGGT
>NW_025185051.1:0-2808 GCF_004010195.1 Chiloscyllium plagiosum | reverse complement strand
CAGGAGCCTCTCACTCCCTATAACTTCAAATACAAGGAGCCTCTTACTCCCTATAACTTCAAATACCAGGAGCCTCTTCCTCATCAGAACTTCAAATACCAGGAGCCTCATGCTCCCTATAACTTCGGATTCCTGGGCCTCTTGCTCCATATAATTTCAAATAACAGGACTCTCTTGCTCCTCAGAACTTCAAATACCAGGAGTCTCTTGCTCCCTACAACATCAAAGACCAGAAAACTCTTCCTCCCTATAACTTCAAATACCAGGAGCCTCTTGCTCCTTAGAACTTCAAATACCAGGAGCCTCTTGCTCCCTATAACTTCAAATACCAGGAGCCTTTTGCTCCCTACAACATCAAATACCAGGAGACTTTTGCTCCCTATAACTTCAAATACCAGGAGCCTCTTGCTCCCTATAACTTCAAATACCAGGAGCCTCTTGCTCCTCAGAACTTCAAATACCAGGAGCCTCTTGCTCCCTATAACTTCAAATACTAGGAGCCTTTTGCTCCCTACAACATCAAATACCAGGAGACTTTTGCTCCCTTTAACTTCAAATACCAGGAGCCTCTTGCTCCCTATAACTTCAAATACCAGGAGCCTCTTGCTCCTCAGAACTTCAAATACCAGGAGCCTCATGCTCCATATAACTTCAAATACCAGGAGCCTCTTCCTCTCTATCACTTCAAATACCAGGTGCCTATTGCTCCTTATAACTTCAAATACCAGGAGCCTCTTCCTCATCAGAACTTCAAATACCAGGAGCCTCATGCTCCCTATAACTTCAAATTCCTGGGCCTCTTGCTCCATATAATTTCAAATAACAGGACTCTATTGCTCCTCAGAACTTCAAATACCAGGAGCCTCATGCTCCCTATAACTTCAAATAGTCGGGGCCACTTGCTCCATATAATTTTCAAATACCAGAAGTCTCTTGCTCCCTATAACTTCAAATACCTGGGGCCTATTGCTCCATAAAATTTCAAATACCAGGAGTCTCTTGCTCCCTACAACATCAAATACCAGAAACCTTTTGCTCCCTACAACATCAAATACCAGGAGTCTTTTGCTCCCTATAACTTCAAATACCAGGAGCTTCTTGCTCCTCAGAACTTCAAATACCAGGAGCCTCTTGCTCCCTTTCACTTCAAATACCAGCAGCCTCTTGCTCCCGACAACATTAAATACCAGGAGCCTCATGCTCCATATAACTTCAAAATCCGGGAGCCTCTTGCTCCTCAGAACTTCAGATACCAGGAGCCTCTTGCTCCCTACAACATCAAATACCAGGAGTCTTTTGGCACCCTATAACTTCAAATACCAGGAGCCTCTTGCTCCTCAGAACTTCAAATACCTGGGCCTCTTGCTCCCTATAACTTCAAATATGAGCAGCCTCTTGCTCCCTTCAACTTCAAATACCAGGAGCCTCTTGCAACCTATAACTTCAAATACCAGAAGCCTCATGCTCCCTATAACTTCAAATACCAGGACCCTCTTGCTCCTCAGAACTTCAAATACCAGGAGTCTCTTGCTCCTCAGAAGTTCAAATTCCAGGACCCTCTTGCTCCTTATAACTTCAAATACCAGGAGCCTCTTGCTCCTCAGAACTTCAAATACCTGGGCCTCTTGCTCCCTATAACTTCAAATAAGAGCAGCCTCTTGCTCCCTATAACTTCAAATACCAGGAGCCTCTTGCTCCTCAGCACTTGAAATACCAGGAGCCTCTTGCTCCCAATTACTTCAAATACCAGAAGCCTCTTGCTCCTCAGAACTTCAAATAACAGGAGTCTATTGATCCCTATAACTTCAAATACCTGGGGCCTCTTGCTCCATAAAATTTCAAATACTAGGAGTCTCTTGCTCCCTACAACGTCAAATGCCAGAAACTTCTTACTCCCTATAACTTCAAATACCAGGAGCCTCTTGCCACTTAGAACTTCAAATACCAGGAGCCTCATGCTCCCCATAACTTCAAATTCCTGGGCCTCTTGCTCCATATAATTTCAAATAACAGGACTCTCTTGCTCCTCAGAACTTCAAATACCAGGAGTCTCATGCTCCCTATAACTTCAAATACCTGGGGCCACTTGCTCCATATAATTTTCAATACCAGAAGTCTCTTGCTCCCTATAACTTCAAATACCTGGGGCCTCTTGCTCCATAAAATTTCAAATACCAGGAGCCTCTTGCACCCTACAACTTCAATTACCAGGAGCCTCTTGCTCCTCAGAACTTCAAATTCCAGGAGCCTCTTGTTCCTCAGAACTTCAAATACCAGGAGCCTCTTGCTCCCTATAACTTCAAATACCAGCAGCCTTTTGCTCCCTCCAACTTCAAATACCAGAACCCTCTTCCTCTCTCTAATTTCAAATAACAGGAGCTTCTTGCTCCCCCTAAGTTCAAATACCAGGAGCCTCTTGCTCCTCAGAGCTTCGAATACCAGGAGCCTTTTGCTCCCTATACCTTCAAATACCAGAAGCCTCTTGCTCCTCTGAACCTCAAATACCGGGAGCCTCTTGGTCCTCAGAACTTCAAATACAAGGAGTCTCTTGCTCCCTGTAACTTCAATTACCAGGAACATCTTGGTACCTATAACTTCAAATACCAGGAGCCTCTTGCTCCTCAGAAATTCAAATACCAGGAGCCTCTTGCTCCTCAGAACTTCAAATAGCTGGGGCCTCTTGCTCCCTATAACTTCAAATACTAGGAGTCTCTTGATCCCCAGAACTTCAAATACCAGGAGCCTCTTTCTCCCTATAACTTCAAATAACAGGACCCTCTTGCTCCTCTGAACATCAAATACAAGGAG
>NW_025185050.1:0-2808 GCF_004010195.1 Chiloscyllium plagiosum | reverse complement strand
CGCAAATGTAAAAATAGATAAGCTCGCTGTGCCTAATGGGATTTATCATAGGAATCATTGGGAAGGCAGGAAGGAGATTGGCTTTAATCTTTATGGCATCATTTTCCACAGGAACAGTGACAGAAGATTGGAGGATAGAAAATGGTTTTCCCCCGTTAAAGAAGGGGAGTAGAGACTACTCTGGGAATGAGAGACCAGTGAACCTGACTTCAGTTGTGGTTAATGTGTTGGAAAAGGTTATAAGAGAGAGGATCCATAATCATCTGGAAAGGAGTAAGCTGAATAGGGATAGTCAACACGGCTTTGTGAAAGATAGGCCGTGCCTCACAAACGTGATTGACTTCATTCAGAAGGCAACAAAATAGGCGAATGAGGGGAAAGCGGTTAGTGTGTTGCGTATGAATTTAAACAAGTCGTTTAACCAGATGCCCCACCATGGGTTATTGTGCAAATACAGAGGCATGTGATTGGGAGTGATTTAGCGGTCTGTATCTGAAATTGACTGACTGAAAGAAGACAGAGGGTGGAGGTTGATGGGAATTGTTCATCCTGGAGTTCATTTACTAGCACTATACATGATGGATCTGTTTTATGTCCACTGCTGCTTGTCATTTTACAAACGACCGACATTACAGCCCAGAAGAGTGGAATGTAAAAACTGCTAATGACTCTACCTTCCGTAGAGTTGTGTGTTGTTGGTTTAAGAGGAACTCAGGTCCGCTGCCCAGCTGGGCTGAGAGTTGCAAATGGATTTAATGCGGAAAATTTTCGGGTGTTCAAGTTTGGAAGGAGAAAGAGCAATGCAGAATTCTCAGCTTGTGGTAGTATAGATGAGCAGAGACATCTCATATCCATGTACATCGATCCGTGAAAGTCGACACACACGCTGATGCAGTTGTTTAGAAGGCATATGGATTGTTAGCTTTTATTAGTATAGGGATTGAGTTTCAGAACCATGAGGTCGTGCTGCAGCTCAACAAAACCCTTTTGCAGCCGCACTTGGATTATTATGGATAGTTCTGGTCACTGCATGATTGGAAAGATGTAGAAGCTTGGGAACGGTTTCAGAGGAGATTTCCGACGATGCTGCCTGGTATGGAGGGAAGGTCTTACGAGAAATGTCTGAGGGACCTGAGGCTGTTTTCGCTGGTGAGCAGAATTGAGGGGGACTTGGTAGAGACTTATAAGATGATCAGAGAGTTGGATCAGGTGCACAGCGAGTGCTTTATTTTCCCTCAGACGGTGTTGGCGAGCACGAGGGGGCATTGTTTTAAATTGAAGGTTGACAGGTATAGGACAGATGCCCGAGTTAGTTTCTTTACTCCGATACTAGTAGGGGCGTGGAATGCACTGCCTGCAACAGTAGTGGACTCGCCAAATTTAAGGGCATTTACATTGTCATTGCGTTTTCATATGGACGAAACTGGAATGGTGGAGTTTGATTGGGCTTCATATGGGTTTCACAGGTCAGCATAACATTGACGGCCGGAAGGCCTGTACTGTTTCATGTTCAAAGTTCTACGGCACTAAAATAAAAAAAAAGTATGGTGGAAGGTGAGGACGATTGTCAGAAATGGAAGCAGAACTTTGATATCTTGGGAAGTGGGCCGAGAAATGGCAAATGATAGTTAATATAGATAAGTGTGTGGTCTTGCATTTTGGAAAGTCAAATCAAGATCTGTGTTTCATGGCGAATAGTCGGGCTTTAAGGTGCGGATTGCCACAGAGGGACTTTGGATTTCAGGTGCACAGTTCTCTGAAAGTGGAGTCACAGGTAGCCATGGGAGTGCAGAGGACTTTTGGAACACGCACCTTCATTAGTCAGGGCATTGATTATTGAACTAGGTAAAAACAATGACTGCAGATACTGGAAACCAAATTCTGGATTAGTGGTGCTGGAAGAACACAGCAGTTCAGGCCGCATCCGAGGAACAGTAAAATCGACGTTTCGGGCAAATACCCTTCATCAGGAATCGTATTCCTGATGAAGGACTTTTGCCCGAAATGTCGATTTTATTGCTCCTCGGATGCGGCCTGAACTGCTGTGCTCTTCCAGCAACACTAATCCAGGACATTGATTATTGAAGTTGAGAAGTTATGTTGTACAGAACATTGGTGAAGACGCACTTGGAGTATTGTGTTCGGTTTTGGTCACCTTGCTGCAGGAAGGATGGTATTAATCTGGAAAGACTGCATCAAAATTTTACAAGGATGCTGCCAGGTCTCAGTGGTTTGTGTTATAGGGAGACGTTGGACATGCCAGGTCTTTTTTTCATTCGCGTTTGGAGACTGAGTAGGTGTCTAATAGGTCATGTGAGGCATGGATAGCATGAATGCAAAGAATCCTTTTATCAGGGTTTGAGAATCGAGGAAATGAAGACTCAAATTTAATGTTAGCGGGGAAATAATAAAATGGAAACTGAGGCAAACCGTTCTTACACATAGAATTGGTTGCAAATGGAATGAGCTGTCAGTGGAAGTGATTGGATACATTAACAACGTTTAAAAGTCATTTGTACAAATACATGGATGGAAAAGGATTAGGAGTATATGGGCCAGAATTGAAGGAAATGGGGTTAGCGTGGATGGACATTTTGTTTGGCATGGATCCGTTTGGATCAAAGGGCATGTCTGCATGCTTTAGGACTCTATGACACGATTACAGAAAACCCATTGAAGAGAGGTGCACAATAAAACAAAATCATCGATGCACACAGGAATGCACGAAGCCACAGAGACTGAATCACAGACATTGAGGCACACAGAAACACAGAGAAAGAAACATGCGTAGAATCATAAATTCACACA
>NW_025185049.1:0-2808 GCF_004010195.1 Chiloscyllium plagiosum | reverse complement strand
ATGCAACCATACTGTGATTGCCTCTTCCAAGAAAATCCCTGACTATGAGGTCATTAATTATTTCTGTCTCATTACACAGGACCAGATCTAGGATAACTCGCTCCCTCGTCAGTTCCATTACAGATTGTTCAAGGAAACTATCACGGATACACTCAATGAACTCCTCCTCAAGGCTACTCTGACCAACCTGGTTCGACCAATTGACATGTAGATTATAGCCGTACCATTTTTACAGATATTAGTTATTTCTTTGTTTATTGTTCGCCCCAATGCGATGTCATTATTTTATGGCCTATGTTGTGCTTATCAGTGATGTTTTCTTCATAGAATTTCTAATTTCCACCCAAATGGATTCAACCTTATTCTCCATAGAACCCATATCATCTCTCAGCACCGCCCTGATATCGCCCTTGAATATCAGAGCTACACCAACTCCTTACGTTCCTGTCTGTCCTTCCGAATACTCTGATACACCTGGATATTTAACTCCCAATCATGTCCATCCTATAACCATGTCTCCATAATGACTACTAAATCATATGAATTTGGGATGATTTGCACCGTTAATCTACCTTGTTCCAAATGCTATGAGCATTCAGGTAAAGTCCTTCTTGGTAACTTTCTTACCCTCATGATTTTCATCATCTCTAATATCTCCTGAATTATCCTTCCTTTTTGCTTCTTTCATAGTCTGCCTTGAACTTAAACCCTCCTGCATACATGCTATCCTGTTGCTTATCTTTGTGATTGCCATCATACTTCCTGTCGCTTTCCCTTTCCCTTCCCCCCGACTCACAAGTTTAAAGTCCTAGTGACCACCCTACTTATCCTTTTCGCTCGAACACTGGTTCCAGATCAGTTCAGGTGGAGACCATCCCATTGGTACAGATCTCTCTGGTTCCAAAACTGATGTCAATGCCCCATGAAATGAAATCCCTCTTTCCCACACCATTCCCTTCGCCACATGCTTCCTTCCCAAATTTTCTTATCCCTAAGCCAGTTTGCATGTGGCTCGGGCAGTAATCCGGAGATTATGACCATCGAGGACCTGATCCTTAATTTCGCTCCTGGTGCTTGATAATCCCCAAACAGGTCCTCCATCCTAGCCTTGCCTATGTTGTTAGTCCCAATGTGGGCCAAAACAACTGGATCCTCCCCCTCCCCCCTCCCACTCCAATATCCATTCAAACTGGTCAGGGATGTCCTGCACCCTGGCACCGGGCAGGTAACACACCATACGACCTCCTAATCGGCTTGAAAAGGATACTATAAATCTCGCTAATTATAGAATCCCTGATAACTAGCGCTTGTCTTTTTGCTCCCCCACCTCTTGAATGACCTTATGCACCATGGTGCCATGGTCAGCTGGCACATCCTGCCCGCAGCCCTTTTCCTCCTCCATACAGGGAGCAAGTACTTCATACCTGTTGGATAAGGTCAAAAGCTGAGGCTCATCCATTCCTGAACTTAGGATCCCCCTGCCTGCCTCACTTGCAATCACACCCTGCTGCCCCTGATCACTAACTGAATTTGAATTACTTAATCTCCCAGGTGTAACTGCCTCCTGAAACAAAGCGTCCAGGTAACTCTCACCCTCCCGGATGTGCCGCAGTGTTTGAAGCTCAGATTCCAGATCATCAAATCTGAGCCAGAGTTCCTCCAATGACCAACACTTGCTGCAGATGTGCTCACTGTTGTTCACAATGGGAACAGCCAGCTCCCACATCAGGCAGCCACAGCACATCACCTGCCCAGCCATCTCTATCTAGTTAACTAATTTATTAATTTATACAAATTTATGAGTTTAAAAAATTTCTAGTACTTCTCTGGTAAGGTCTTGTTCAAATAACCAATTAATAGACAAATTTAAAAAAGTAAATTTTAACCAAACACACAATACAGAAGAAATATAAATGGAAGAGCCTTACCTTCTAACCCACCACAGAGTCTTTTTTTTGGTTGGATGAGGAGGACTTATAGTGTCTTGGGTTCAGCCACTACCCAAATATATTCTTGGCAGCCACCTGGTCCTCGCTGCAGCCTCTCCCTCTGCTGCTGTAAAAAAAGATTGCAACACATTTTAGAAGAAATTTTAAAGTGTTGACACAGTAAAGAACAGGGCAAACAATATTCCTACAGCAAAATCCCACCATTCATCCAGCAGAATTGGCAAGATAGGGAACGTCTGATCACCATAGAGAGAGCTTGTCGAAATGCCCAAGGGGAATGGTTGTCTCTTCATTGATGTTACCAGAGATCCACTGCCCAGTGATTGTAAATGCTGTCTTTCAGTTTGATGGTTCATCTAAACATGGCAAATTTGGCTGGAAAGAAGGAGTTAGATTTTGTTCTTCAAGCTAATGGGAGACAAAGGTCAAAAGCAGGATACTGAGTTGATGATCAATCATGATAAAAAAAAAAGTGGAACATGTTTGTTCCTATATCTATTAGGATGGCGTCGGGGGAGGTTTTGGCAAAGCCAGGTACAGTCTCAGGGTGAGTAGTAACTCTGAAATTGAGAGAATGTTCTTCACAGAATAGCTGGTGAGTTTTTATGATTCTCTTCTCCAGAATTTCTGGATATTGTGGATGTTTAGTTTTAGCAAAGTCACCATTGTCCTGGAGGGTCACTCGCTCAGGACAGAGAGGTGGCTGGTGGTGAGTTTAACATGAGGTTTACCATAGGGTTGAGAAGGCAGGACCTTCAGGGTGACCTTAACTGGTACGGGAACTGAGGTCCTACTATCAGTATCTCTCCGCGTCACAAAGCAGCCTTCCAGCCAAGTGAGCTAATGAACCCCTTAAGAA
>NW_025185048.1:0-2808 GCF_004010195.1 Chiloscyllium plagiosum | reverse complement strand
CTCTGCTTTTTACAACCTCTCTTCAAAAAAAAACAAGAACAACATCTTCTTAAAAGGAGCAGCATTGTCACAACAGAGAGCACCTGAACTGAAGCATTTGTATTGAAAGACCATACAGTTAGCAGGCTAAGACAACAGGTTTTTCAATTTAGCCAATCAATTTAAATCAGGCCCTTTGGCTTCCAAAAATATGTTAAATTTCAATCTGATGGTTTTGAAAACAGAGGAACAATCCTATCTTAAAAAAGAAAGATATGTCTTCAAGGATACAAATGAAGGGGACAGTTGGACAGAAGCCCTGAGCGAAACAAGGAACAAAGAAAGCTACAGCACCGGACCAGGTTCTTTGGCCCTCCAAGCCTGCACCAATCCAGATTCTCTATCTAAACCTGTTGCCTGTTTTCTAAGGATCTGTATCCCTCTGCTCCCTGCCCTTTCAGGTATCTGTCTAGATACATATTAAATGACACTATCATGTCCGCCTCTACCACCTCCGGTGGCAATGCGCTCCAGGCACCCACCACCGTCTGCATAAGGAACTTTCCATGCATATCTCCCTTAAACTTTTCCCCTCTCACTTTGAACTTGTGACCCCCCTAGTCATTTAGTCTCCCACTCTGGGAATAAAAGCTTCTTGTTCTCTTCTTAAATTAGATACACTATAGTATGGAAACAGGCCCTTCGGCCCTACAAGTTCACACCAACCCTCTGAAGAGTAACCCACCCAGACACATTATCCTACCCTTTATTTACCGCTGACCTGGCAATTTAGCATCAGCAATTCACTTGACCCACACATCTTTGGATTGTGGGAAGAAACTAAAGCACCTGGAGGACAATCGGAGACGGGGAGAATATGCAAACTCCACACACTTGCCCAAGGGGGAATTAAACCCAGAGCCCTGGTGCTGTGAGGCAGAAGTGCTAACCACTGAGCCACCATACCACCCCATGGTTTGTAGATCTCATTCAGGTCCTCCCCTCAATCTGCATCTTTCTAATAAAAAATAATCCTAATATACTCAACCTCTCCTCATAGCAAGCGCCCTGTTTACCAGGCAACATCCTGGTGAACCTTCTCTGCACCCTCTACCAAAAGGATGCTTTGGAATGTGGCAACCAGAACTGTATGAAGTATTCCAAATGTGGCTAAACCAAAGTCCTATACAACTGTAACATAACCTGCCAACCATTGTACTCAATCCCGGGGAAGGAAACCCTCCAAGCTCAGAACCATCCATTTAAATCTTTTCTGAACCCTTTCAAGTTTCACTACATCCTTCCTGGAGACAGCCCAGACCCTAACTTTTTTTAGTTGTTTTCGGCAGAGGTATCTCAGGAGTGATATAGTTGGTCAAATCACTTGGCTTCCAGGAAAACAATTTATTTACACACTGCTGAATGAAACCTTCGTGACCACTCCATTGACCTGTGTTGCCACCTTCAGGGTACAATCGACTGAACGCCCAGATCTCTAACTCCCCCTCGCGAGAGCCAAGAGTCCTCAGTTCTATTGAGAGGGGGAAATTGGCCGACAGTCATCTCTATATCAGAGAATGCATCAATTTAAAAAAAACTGAGAAGGGCATTCCTGACAGAAGATTCAACAGAAGGCGGCACAGAGTATTCCAAGAGACATGTAACCTGGCTGTAATCTGAGAGACTAAATTCCATTTTTTGTTACGAGAGGGAATCATATTTGTTGGATCAGCATATCATGAGAATCTTGGTTCATTCCAGAACAGTCAGTAGTTAGAAGGGATTTATTTGATTTGTTAATAGTTTAGTTCATCTGTTCACCGTTACTGTTGGATAAATAAATGGATTTTTGTTGTTTTTTTAATGTCAGGGATTTATTTTTAAACATTAGAGCAGGTTACACCACTTTTCACATTAATTTTACAGATTATAGGGGCGATGCGCTTCTCTTTGGGTGTTTCGGTTTGAGATCTCTGGTGGGGTGGGGGTTGGTGTCTAACAGTATTGACGTGATGTCATGCTGAATGCAGTGGATTCAATATTAATCCCAGCCTCTTGCTCTGGTTGTGGGTGAATCGCCTTAATTTGGCCACTGACTCAGAAACAACACACAGAACTAACTGCTGAAACAATGATTCACACTTCATTGCACGCAGCAACTAAAACTAAAACCCCTCAAAGAAGCAAGTTCAGTCTCACCGCTGCCACCCTCCCCCCACCCAGCTATCACCTGATTGCTGGCAGAATTTAACCGAGTTTCCATCGACAGTGCCCATCTCTGGAAGGGTCAAGGGGTTTGACGCAATATTGTTCTTCCAATACTGCTGCTGCATCATTACGGAGCGAGAACGTAGAACAATACAGCACAGTTCAGACCCTTCAGCCCTCGATGTTGTACCAGCCTTTTATCCAACTTGAAGATGAGACTAGCCTGCATTCCCCTCAATTTGCTGCCGTCCATGTGCTTGTTCAGCAGTCGCTTAAATGTCCTTAAATGTATCTGACTCTCATTCCAACCCTGGAAGTGCAATCCATGCACTCACCATTCGGAGTAAAAAACCTACTTCTGACATCTCCCCTAAACCCTCTTCCAATTACCTTAAAATTATGCCCTGTCATTTCTGACCTGGGGAAAAAGTCTCTGGCTATTCGTTCTATCTATGCCTCTCAACATACAGTACACCTCTATAAAGTCACCGCTCATCCTTCTTCGCTCCAATGAGAAAGGCCCTAGCTCCCCCAACCCAAGACATGCCCTCCATTCCAGGCAGCATCGAGGTTAATCTCCTCTGTACTCTCTCTCAGCTTACACAGCTTCCTGTTGTGGTT
>NW_025185047.1:0-2808 GCF_004010195.1 Chiloscyllium plagiosum | reverse complement strand
AAAAGTGAAGGAAAGGAAATCAGAGAAATTTGCTCGGATAGAGAGAGCAGTAGGGAGAGAAACTGAAGTTCTCACGTGTCCAAAATCAGGTTGGAATGCAGTGACTTCAGTGACTCTAGCTGTCTTTTGCCATTTGAACTGAACTGATTCTGAAATATGAAAATTAAATCGAGGAACTTACTTCGTGTCAATAAGGGGGAAAGTGGACTTTATATTCCAACATCATTAAGTGTTAAGCGTAATTTTTAATGAATCCTAATCATACGTTATTTATTATATTGCAAATTAACAAATACTCACAATCTGCTGTAGACACTTACTTTGTCTGAGTTCCATTCGCTTTCGTCAAAAATTATAAATGCAGCAATTAAAAGGATTTAGTGACAAAGAACAAACAGGGGAACCGGAGGGAACGAAAACAAAATGGAAGTGCAGGAATGATGAGATAACAAAATGATAAGGGTGCAAAACAGAACCTCTGCATCCCAACTTTCTTGCCCAAAGTTGCTTGAAAGCACAAAATAATAGGTCGGGAATGGGGTTTGTGGTGGAATTGAGCATAAGTGCCAAAATATTACTGGAAGCTATGAATGCTGGGACCAGAATTGGAATTAGGAGGTGTGGCCACGTGGGTAGGCTCGGAAAAGTCGAGAATGCAACATTGTCAGAACTGGTCAATTAACGGTCGGTCAGCAGAGGGCGTCGTTCAATCAATGTGGGCAGAGGATGTTCCGGTTCAGAGAATGCAGCAATCATATTTAAAGACTGTTACCTATACTTTCAAACAACAGCTTTGGAGAGACATTGGCTACTAACAAACACTCAACATCAATTAGATTCAGATTGCTCCCTGATTCATTAAAGTTCCTGCAGGGTGCTTGGGCACAGGAACAGTCCCTGCTCTATCAAGGCTGGAGAAGATAAAAGTCAATGTGGGCAAGTTCAAGTAGAGTTTGCTGAGGTGGTGATTATGTGTGGGGAACCTGGTTAAGTTGACAAAAAGGGATCAGCGAGCGGACATTTCCTGCAAGGGTTACAAGGTTAAACTGAAGAACTTACATGTGGCCAGAGATGAAAGTGAAATTGAAAGCAAAACACATCATATCCAGACATTGCCACATTTATGGCAGCAGACTGTCGTTCCAAAAGGTCAGGGTAAGGAGGATCCAGTGTGCTCTGACAGGGTAGATCAGCTGCTGACTGCAGTAACTGGATTATGGGGCGTTATGGGGTTTCGGGAGAGTGGGGGTTGGGGGCCTCAAAGGCACTTCCCGTGACCAACAGCAGCTCCTCATCCCCTCTGAAAATTACACCAGAAACCACGCAGCGAGCTCCTAGGTTGTCGGCACCTCTCGTCTTCAGGCAATTAGACGAGAGCCAGAATGATCAAAATCAACGGAGAAAACAGACAGCAGCTTGACGTCAATTCAGCTGTCAGTGCAGAGGTATAACAACATCATAGCACCCGCATTTGCTAAGAAGGTCACCTTGAAGTCCTTAGATTTCACAAGTATCTACTTTGTTATTACCTATCACCGTAGTGTGTCGCTATTTTCAATTAATTCTGCTGGGATGCATGACAAGTCAATACCGAAAATTGCGCACCCCACTGGGAGCAGGGAGTCAGGGAACTGTCGACAGAAAGGGGCCATTGACAACAGGGCAAGTAGGGGTCGAGAAGAGCGCAGATAGGTGAATTGGAGCATGACCAAGAGCATCAGGAATTACCTGGTCAGAGGGTTCAGTGCTGTGCGAAATTACTGCCCGCAGCATGGAATATTGGACGTCCTGGTTCGCTAATGTGAGATCCTCAGAGGAACAGTGGATATTGGCATTCAATTTACATCAGGTCTGCCGGCTCAGGAGGGCGACTGGGCAAGAGTCTGAAATAATGGCAGCATCAGTCGCAGTGGCAGGGCCAATACTGGAGTTAATGGGTTAGGAAAGTGGCTCTGTTATGGGTATTCTCAAAAACCTATAGTGCAGAGGTTCTTGCAACTCAGGTAATTTTCCGAGTGGTCCCTGTGGTTGTCAGGTTGTGCGAGCCAGTCGAATGCCCCCGTCGGTTTTGGTGCAGTGAACAGCCCATTCCCGTCCAAGTTATTAAGTACAATTCAATTGTCCGTCCTGCTCGTCGTTCGTTTGTGCAACTTTAAAACGTGAGCATATGTAAGGTCTGCATGGCAAGCTTTTCGTTCTCTGCTAATGGAATGCCCCACGAGGAGTCACAGACCTCCCTAAAACGGACAATGACATCGAGCAAATGCTTGGCTGCTCTGCAGACACTGGATAACAGCCCAAAATCGGCGTGCCGTCTTGCACTAGCCTTTATTGCACCCTTCACGGTGCTGTCCAGACACGTTTTCGCAGTCTGAAGCGGTGCCCCAGGGGGATGTCAATAACAGGGCTGATGGTCACCCAGTGGGTCATATGCACAAGCTGTAATGAGGTCTGCACATCTTGGGACCGACGGTTGAAAATACAGGAAATTTCGAGGACCCAATTGTAGAACGGGAGCTGTCACTTCAACGGGTCTGTGGATCCTTCAGCGTGGATCCAGGTCTTATACAGGGGGGTGCACCATATCATGATGCGGGGAAACTGACAGTTGGTGGCCGAGTAATTTCGGCAAGCACTCGGTCTTCTTGTGAGTCTGGAGTTATCATTTGAATTGGGCAGCAGTGGTGATTCATACTGCCCGGGGGCTAATGTGTCCCATCGCGGGCTTGCTGTGTAATGCATGGTAAAAAAAAAATGCAGCCACATCATTCAGGGCCAATAGGGTCTGGCTTTGAATCCAGTATGGGA
>NW_025185046.1:2165-2808 GCF_004010195.1 Chiloscyllium plagiosum | reverse complement strand
CGAGAGCCATCAACTTGGAGAATGTATCTGTTACAAATTTAAATGGATGTGCTGCAATATACATTCAAAATCCCGTACTCCTCTCTCTATGTTAGGGCTTTAAATAATATATGAGGAGAAAGTGAGGACTGCAGATGCTGGAGAGCAGAGCTAAAAATGTGTTGCTGGAAAAGCGCAGCAGGTCAGGCAGCATCCAAGGAACAGGAGAATTGACGTTTCGGCCATGAGCCCTTCTTCAGGAATGAAACGTCGATTTTCCTGTTCCTTGGATGCTGCCTGACCTGCTGCACTTTTCCAGCAACACATTTTCAGCTTTAAGTAATATATACCATCCGAACTCATCTTTTATCTGGCTTAGCATTTGGAAGGGAAGATTCTTCTGAATAAGAATGGCCACTCCCCTATTTTTTGAGATAAAAGATAAAAAGAGCACCTGACCAAATCCTCCCAGCTGTAGCTTCGAATGTTCCTTATCAAGTAGATGTGTCTCCTGTAAAAGAGCTACATCAACCCTCTCTTTAAGACTTTAAAATTTTTTTTTTCCTTTTTTAATTGGCGAGTGGCTCCCCTTGACATTCCTGTTGCACTAAGTGAATGACTATCCATGTTTATTCAAAAAAAGTCAGAGACACCCACCCCCCCC
>NW_025185046.1:0-2087 GCF_004010195.1 Chiloscyllium plagiosum | reverse complement strand
AAAATAAAATATATAAAATTACAATCCCAGCAAATATTAGGGAAAAAAATCTCAGAAACATCCCCCAACAACCAGATAAACCAAGTAAGTTATAGATAAGAGTTAAAAGAAAGAAACCCCCAAGGAAGGATGGCAAAGAGAAAAGGAGAGAGAAGACGAGAAGGAGAAGGTGTAAAATAAAGTCATTGTCCAAATAGTTCAAATCTATCAGTCTATTTGAGAGCATTCAAAAGTTCTTTTACTTTTTCCCAGCGATCCAAAGTTACACACAGATCCTCCGCTGAAGCGCAGTGTTGCTGGGTATCGCATGGAATACTGAATATTTAAATCCCTCAGACACTTCTTTACCTCGTCAAATACCTTCCTCTTGCGTACCACAACTGGAGAGAAGTCCTGGAACAGCATTATTTTGGATCCCTTTTATATCACGGCTTGGGGATCCTTCCCCAAAATTCTGGAGGCCTCCAGCAATATTTGTTTTTCCCTGTAGTGCTGGAGTCGCACGAGGGCCGGGCGGAGGGCGTTGGTCCAACCCGGGCCTGTGCATGGCAACCTGGTGGGCCCGCTCAACCCGCACCCAGCCTAACTCAGACTCCGGCTTCAGCAGTTGTGGGAGTCCAGTTTATAATTTAAAAAGGAAAATTATGATCACATCCATGCCTCCACTCTTAAACAGATAAAATGCTATCCTTCAATGTGTTTCATCACCAGGTAAACACAAGTACAGAACAACACAAGAAAACTCCATTCGTTCACCATTATTCATCCCGAATGCAGCACGTAAACAATTTCTTGTCAGTTACTTTCCAAAATGTTAAATAATTTAAGCACAATCAGTTTCTTGATAATGTTTCAGCTATTGTATTTCCATTCCCAGCAATGTGAACAATTTTTACATTTAGTTGTCCTGAAAAGCTCCATCAGGAAAATCACACATTTTGAGTCTTAAATTGTTTCTACAAGATTATTGGATGAGAGACATTTTTAATTTCTTTGTAACTGTCATGGGTATAGATTCCAAAATGCTGAACTAATAATAATCCCAAAACTACTTCTACCACTGTAAAGCATCTCTTCTGATATTAGTATGTATTACTATATCCTACAACATTGCATAAATAAACTACTTACATGGGCACTTCAGCAGGAAATTGTTCCATAGATTGTAGCCAGGGTAGTTTTAAAACTCATGTGAACTGACTTAGAAGTGATATCAGCCCTTCATCAGGAATGTGATGTTTCGAACTTAAGCTCATAATGCAACATTTCTTCATGATGGGCTTATGCTCAAAGTGTCAACTCTCCTGCTCCTCGGCTGCCTGGCTGGCTGTGCTTTTCCAGCGTCATACTTTTTGACTTTGTGAGGGTTACGTCGAGTGAGAGGATTAAGAGCATGTGTTGTAGGGTCAGGAGAATGGTTGAAAGTTCTGAGCAGCTTCAGAGGACTAAGGGGGTAAGAGTTAGAGGGGGATTGAAGGTAAGGGAAGGTTGAAGGGCCAGGACAGGGAGTTGGAAGAACATAGAGACAGTCCTGGTGTTATTAGATTGGGGAGGGATTAAGATCAATTTTGTAGTTTCCCAGGGAAAAGTTAACTAACACACCCAGTTTCCTGGGTAACTAGCCAAGTAAGTGAGTCGGGGGCATCAGAAGTCTCTGACTCCAAGTCAGGGTTGGAGACATTTCATAGAATTCTGGACATAGGATAATGGCAATTACTTCATGGTGAATTCATGAGGAATCCAAGGGCTTCCTGTATGTTTGCACTGGAGAATGGCTGATCTGTTGCTATTTGGAGCTCTGGATCAAGGTTTGCTTTCAGGGTCTGAATAAGGCATGATCTGGTCAGACCATTAGAACCATCTCTCTCAACGAAGAGCAAAGACCCCGCCGCAGGATCTCCTCCCCAGCAGCATGTAGCCAGAGATGTGAGCTGGGCTTGAACTCTCCACTGAAGAACTGTATCAGGATCCACAATCATGCCTTGACTAGGTGATAACAGAAATCAGCTCCTAAGAATGTAAAACTAGGGAGAATCTACCCTCCTAAAGGACTTGCTTTCCCTCAGTAGACCAGAATTTACAATACT
>NW_025185045.1:1406-2808 GCF_004010195.1 Chiloscyllium plagiosum | reverse complement strand
AACCTAGGGTGTTTCCCTTCTGGCCTAGGGAATCATCTATCCTTGTGTTTGTACTTCAATCAGTCTGTATTTCACCTCAACTTATTTACTCCCTGTCCAGCCAACTGATTGACTGCTTTCCATTTCAGGGCTGTGTACAGTGCTGCCTTCCTGAACAAGTATGGTTCCAAATATCTTGTGGAACGGGAAACATGGGAATGGCAGATGCCCAAAGCTTTGGCTCTGTTACTCCTCTGTTACTCCTCTGTTACTCCTGACTGGCTGTTCTTTTCCAGCGCCACAATTTTCGACCCTGATCACCAGGATCTGCAGTCCTCATTTTCTCCATTACTGAGGGCTGTCTCCTCTGCACATTGAGCAGGGAAATAATCAGCAGAAAATCGTTGTATCTGGATCTGACTGTTCAGTTCTGGAAAGTTGCATTTGATGAACACATTTACTAAAAATTCAACAAATATTCATTCATTCCCAGAGTTGCAGTTTTGGTTCATGAATTGGAATGATAACGAGCAATGAATGACTGAAGAACTCCGAGATACAGAGAATTCCGGTGATATATTCCAGGTTGGATGTGTTTTACCTTAATGCTGGTAATATTATCAGACAGACAGATATGATAAGGAAACGAGGTGACATGTGGAAGTGTGACATTTTTTGCCATTACAGAGATGTGTTTGAGGGAGGTCGGGGCTGACAACTCAATATTCTGTGGTACCAGAGCTATAGACAGGATAGGAGAGAGGGTAAAAGAGGATATGGTGTTGCCTTATTAATTACGGAGTCAGTTACTGGCGTAAGAAGGGACAATATCTTAAAAGGATCTTCTAATGAGTATTGGTGGTTAGAGCTCACTATCAAAACCATGGCAGAAACACTGCTAGAGATATATTATATACCCCCTGATAAAGGAAACTACGGGAGCAGGTATATAATCAAGTTATTGAAGTGTGTAAAAACAATAATGGGATCTTTATATTCAGGCATTTCAATTCCAAACATTCATTAGGGCAGTGATAACGTTTTAAGAGAGGGCAGGTGTTTGAAATTTATTCCAGAGAGCTTCTTATATCAACATAGAGCAGATACAACAATGGCAGTGTAGTGCTGGGCCTCACTGTGGGGGACGAAGCCAGTCAGAAAATATCACACATTTTGACTTTGCTAAGGAAAAGACCCCAAAAATGTTCGAAAAATAAGAGCTTTTTGCATTGGGGAGACAGGTTTTATGTAATCAAATGACCGAATGTGGGCAAAGTGCAATTGCTTCTGGGTGAAACTGTAGCAGAACATGGTGGGGCGGGGTTTGGGGATCATTTGATTAAAATTAAATTGATGACAGTGTCAGCCCAGCATGTTACACCGAAGGTAAAATTTAGGAACACACACCCAGAGAACCTCAGAT
>NW_025185045.1:0-1164 GCF_004010195.1 Chiloscyllium plagiosum | reverse complement strand
ATTGTAGAAAATTCGGAGGACTGTTGTGGCTGAATCATTAAATATCTTCAAGGCTGAGACAGACAGTTTTTTATACAAGTGTTACAGGGAAATCACAGGAAAGTGGAATGGGGAATTAACAAAATAAATATAACCTAATCGAAGGAAAAGCAGACTCAGTGAGCGGACAGATGTATTGTTGCCCGTGTGTCTAATGGTGTTCTTTTCCAATAGCTCTGTGTTCACAAAAACATCAACCTCTCTCACTATGGAGTGAGACACAGTTTGGAATGCAAGCGAGAGATTCAAGGAATTCCTAAACGCGATACTAACAGATAGAAAGTACGAGATGACTGCGATAACACGGATTGCCTGTCGGGGTGAGGATTTGCATCGACACCGTCACCACTACCAGAAGGAAGACCTCAGCAAGACACCCTCCAAGGCCAAGCAGAGACCTGCATTGGAGAGCACGTAGTCAGGGGCCAGGTGTCAAGGTGAGCTGAAGGCCTAAACACTACATCTCTGTCGTGTCTCCTTCCTTCCCTGATCAAAATTAAATGTGGAGGGGTAGAGAGGCACGCCGTTGTAGCAGAGTAGGCAGGAAGGCTTTCAAACGAGAGGCTCCAGACAGCTCCAGTTCAGCAAAATGTACATGTAAACTCAAATAAAGTTCTTGTAACTTTATTGTTACAGCAGTTGAGATGGCATTTAGGGCAGTCGCACGCTCCTCTTGTGGGATGTAGCAGCTCAGGGCGATTTCCACAGGCCCTGATGGTTACACGTGTGGGCACTGCACCCAGCTTTATCTCCTGGGAGACCGTGCAAGGGAGCTGAAGCTGGGCATCACGTTGGCTCAGTAGTTTGCACTGCTGCCTCAACACCAGGGTTCTGTGTAGAGTTTGCATATTCTCGCCGTGTCTGCATGAGTTTCCTCTGGGTGCTGCGGTTTCCGCCCACAGTCCAAAGATGTGCAGTTTAGGTGAAAGGTCATGCTAAATTACCTGCAGTGTTGCGTGTAGGGGAGTGGGTCTGGTTGGGCTGCTCTTCAGTGGGTCGGTACGGACTTGTTGGGTCAAAGGGCCTAATCTAGAATGCACTCAGGGTAATCCGAGATACTGACCGAGATAATGACTGTAATATTCCAGTCCCACGTTCATCGCCCTGAGTTTACCTGTCAGTCCT
>NW_025185044.1:1405-2808 GCF_004010195.1 Chiloscyllium plagiosum | reverse complement strand
GTTTCTCTGGGAGGGAGAGAGCTCTCCCATAAACGGTGGTTCTGATATTTGAAACGCAAAGATGTGAGACAGCGGGTGTTTGAAGAACGAAATTTATCACTACGAAGAGCATTTTTATGTAAAACAAAGATTGATGTTCCCAGCGTTTGCTGAGCACACGTTACATGGAGAAAAACGGGAAAAATGCCGATTGCAGTCACTGTGATTCGAGCAGAATTTGCAGTGTTGATAATGCCAAGGAAGAACCATTTCATGATCCTGGCGCCACATGGCAAAACAAGATGCAAAAAGCATTAAGGATTGTGGCAGAGGTTATGTCAGGAACAGAACCACACGCACGAATGAATACTTGTCAAACAGTGACTGAGATGTGGGAACTCAGATTCGGTTGAATCTTTAACGTCTATGTCCCGAGAGACTGTAGGAATTGCAACACTGAGGTTGTATGAGATTACGGTTGCTAGATATCGACAAAACTAAAAAAATGGTCATTGGATACTGCAGGGCATTGCTGAAATATATTTCTCAATAGCACTGTATTTTACATCGGTTACTTCACCAATTTTCTCACTCATTGACGTAATCCTATAATGGCATGTCATATAATCCCAGTTCCCAGGCGTGAAATCAGAGAGATTGAGTCGCATTGCACCCAAAACTATTTGGAAATGGTGATGTCGATGAACGCAAGTATGTAGCTGCAAAAATGCAGTCGGTGAGCGGAATGCCATTTTGTGATGATACAGAGGCACGTGAAATATCGAGGCTAAAAGCTCCAGCCTGAACGACAGCGGCTTCATTTCCCACTCATCAAGAAGCAGTGGGACATCCGGCTGGGAATTCCAATTTCACCTGCAAGAACTTGTATTGACGTGGAGCAGGGAACATTGGGACATCAGCTGGGAGAAAATATAGTCAACTGATCTAAGCTTAAGTGAAGCAGTTTTCAGCAGGACATTTGTTTGTGGATTGAGCGAATATCTGAAACTGGGACAGTCTAAATTACAAAGAAGAATTCTCCAAAGAGTCAATTCTTGGAGAATCATCTGTGCAGAAAGAAACAGAGGATTTTTACGTCATCTGCCCATCCTTAAATGGTTGACTTTGCACAGGATTAATTTCCATGAAGGGATTGTTTTTTGGTCGGTTCACAGTATTCACTTTCCTGCATACTCGCAAAGATCGTTACTGTAATCGAAACCTCTGAAAATTAACTGGTATATAGGTGGTGTTGATGAGGCTCACGTTCACGTCATATATGGTGAAGAAGTGGATTCGAAATCCATCAGATCAGCAGTGATTCCATTGAATGACTGTGCAGACAGAGTGTGAATGGAAACTTCATGAGGACATATGCCTTTTTTTGGAAAATTCGCTGCTTTGAAAGTTGATGAAGATTGGAC
>NW_025185044.1:0-1270 GCF_004010195.1 Chiloscyllium plagiosum | reverse complement strand
CGTGAGAGTCAATGTTTCAGCGTCATCACAGGAGGGAAGCCGAAGAGTCTCAAACGTTACTCATGGACACCTTTCCATTTCATAAAGTTGCCGATCGAATAACTATTGCTCGCGGGAATGGTCGGCTTTGAGCATTTTTCGAAACTCTTTGGCCAATGGAATCAGAGAAGAATGAAGGGTAAACTGATCTTTATCGAGAGTGAGTTCCAGAGTCTATCACTTGCTGACTGACAACGTTTTCCTACCAGTCTATTCAAAGCTTTCTGCATCTTGTCTGAAATCTACAAACCCGTGATCGATCAAGAGCAAATGTTTCCTTCAATCTGGAATTCCATGCTCCTCATTATTTCGCACAAGTCAATCATGTCTTCTCACAATCAGCTCTGCGCTGACAAAAAACAACTCCCGTTTTGCCTAGGCCACACCACTCAAAACATTCTTATGCAGGCAATGCAGAGCGCAATGTCGTTATTTGTTTTGGTGAATATATAGTAACATTTACTCTGAATACTTTAGCTAGGTTGACTTCCAGTTTTTAAAACAGAGAGAAAATTATTCACAGTATTAAGGGATGAAACACAGTGAATAGAATATAAATACCGACAGAACTCAGCTATCCAAAATATACTTAATTATGCTTTTCCAAAAACATACAACAGTCCTGATAATTAAACCCCATAACACAGAGGAAAAATGAAACAGGTTTACACGTGGAAATTAGAGGGGCAGAAGAAGAGAGACACGCACATCACTGGCATCGATAGGCACCTGGAAAGCCTTCGTGTAATTAGATGTTGCTGAAACTTTGGCAATGGTTTACAAACTATTTTTGCTGTCAAATACATTTTGAAAGTCTTGTGTTCTCTGAAATTTCTTGTCTGTCCTTAACAATTCGGTGAATGGAACAGTCCCACTGTTAGCATTCAGCACAAACTTTCAGTAAAAGCCACTCAATCCGAGGAACCCCAGTACTGCTCTTTTCGTCAAAAATGTGTAGAAGGCTCCTGTAACTTACGATTTCGCATCCCGTGGGGCAATTTGTCCGTCTTCAACGACATATCCCAGGAAGGTGACTTTGACTTTGGCAGATTCACTTTTAGCTAGGTTTCCAAACTAGTTTAACTTCCGAATTCGATCAAACAGGCCCGATAAATGCTGTAAATATGCAAACCATGAGAGACTGATAGTCACCAGGCACAACATACACCACACAGTTGCGTATCAGCCAATTACCCTATCAGATAACCACTGAAATGTGGCTGAAGTGTTT
>NW_025185043.1:0-2807 GCF_004010195.1 Chiloscyllium plagiosum | reverse complement strand
CGCTTTTCCAGCAACACATTTTCAGCCCATACATGTGCCCATGGCTACTCCTTTGGTCTGGAGGAAGTGGGAGGATTTGAAGGAGAAATTGTTAAGGATACACATTTTCAGCCCATACATGTGCCCATGGCTACCCCTTTGGTCTGGAGGAAGTGGGAGGATTTGAAGGAGAAATTGTTATGGATGAGGACCAGTTCGGCCAAACGAATGAGAGTGTCGGTGGAAGGAATCTGTTGGGGACGTCAGGAGAGGAAGAAACGGAGGGCTTGGAGGCCCTGGTCATGGCGGATGGAGGTGTAGAGGGACTGGATATGCTGGAACCCCAATGTGTGTTCACTTCACTCTGTGCAAGTGACAAGCCCAGACACTGAGGGTCCACCGTCTTCCTCTTACTGACCAAAGTACCTTTGATCAGCTTGGATCATATCCTCCTATTGTGGATCAGTCATTCCCATTGAAGAGAACGAGTGCCCAGATAGAGAGAGAGAGAGAGAGCAACACATTTAGTCAGATCTCATTAATCAGATACTGCACTTGGAGTGTGGTAGATCTGGGTACACTCTGAGCTGAAAATGTGTTGCTGGAAAAGCACAGCAGGTCAGGCAGCATCCAAGGAGCAGGAGAATCGACGTTTTGGACATAAGCCCTTCTTTAGGAAATCTTATGCCCGAAACGTCGATTCTCCTGTTCCTTGGATGCTGCCTGACCTGCTGTGCTTTTCCAGCAACACATTTTCAGCTCTGATCTCCAGCATCTGCAGTCCTCACTTTCTCCTTGGTACACTCTGGTCTCTGGAGGATGATCTGATGGTGTGTGTGTCTTTCTCTCTCTCTCTTTTGGAGTTGTGGTTTTGAGGGGAGTGAGGAGAGTTTGGGGTTTGTTGGGTTTTGAGTTGCTCTAATTCTCTCTCTCTCTTTTGGACAGCAATGCAGTGTGAGAAGGGGCAGGTGTATGAGGCCTGTGGTTCTACATGTCCACAAACTTGCTCTGACCTCAGGGGGGGTCCAAAGGCTCGCTGTCCCTCCCTGTCCTGTGTTGAGGGCTGTTTCTGCCCAGAGGGGACTGTCTGTCAAGGTGAGTAATATTGGGACAAACAGGAGTCTGTTTAACTCAGGGGTTACACCCTGACTTTTATCTGTAATTCCTCCCAAACTAAAGGACAGAGTCCCATTAACCTCCTTTTAATTAGATGCTGCACTTGCAGACTCACCTTTTAGTGACCACACACCTCCATCCCATCACACCTCTAAACTCTGCAGGCTTCCTCTGTTTAAGAAATACACCAACTTTAGTGTTCTTCTTGTCAAAGTGGACAGCTTCATCATTTCCCACATTAAACCCCAGTTGTCAGATGTTTGCCCACTTCCTCAACCTGTATCTGTGTTAACCCTCTTCACAATGTATTTTTCCACAGAGTTTTGTGTCTGTTGTAAACAGAGCGGTGATGTCATTGGTGTAAATTGTAAACAGATCAGGGTCCAGCGCAGGTATCTCAACCAAGATTTCACAACCTGCCAGTCAAAGATCCATTTCTTCATCCTCTCTGTTTTCCACCAGCTGGCCTGTCTTCTGTCTGTGCTAATCAGTTAGCACCGACACCATGAGCTCCTGCTGTTGCATGGCACCTTGTGAAATGGCGCCTGGAAATCCAATCCTTTACCCATGGCTCCGTCAGAAATACATTCAGAGGTTCTCCTTTGATGATATCAGGCTGGCTCTTCCCAATTAACTCGGGCTTTTCTAAGTGGCTAGTTTTAACCTCCTTAATAACTAACTAATAAGTAATTAATAACTAACTGGCCTAATCTTCATCTCTTGCCTTCCACCCTTCCTTTGGTTACATCAGTTTTCCTTCTCTTTCACCATGATCACATCCCCTTTCCTGTTGGGATTTATAGCTGAGGGGAATTTCTCATGAATGATATGAAACCTCTTTAGGTTCACGGAACAGGAACAGGCCTTTCAGCCCACAATACCTGTGCTGACCATGTTGCTATTATAATCTAATCCCATCTGCCTGTGTAAGTTCCATTGATTTCCTGCTGCTCATGTAGTCATAAGTACAGAAGAGACCCTTTGGCCCATCGAGCCTGTACCTCCAAAGCTAAATTAAGTCTACACTAATCCCACGTTCCTGCACTTGGCCCAGTGTCTGAAATGTTCTGGCATTTTAAGTGCTCATCCAAATATTTTTAAAGCTGTGTCGTTTCTGCATCAACTATCCGTCCAGGAAATGCATTCACAGAACATCGAGCATCAAGTAATCCAACACAGAGCACAGAACACAGAACACAGAGCAATCCAGCGCAGAACACAGAACATGGAGCATCGAGCAATACAGCGCGGAACGCGGAACACGGAACACGGAACATGGAGCATAGAACATGGAGCATCGAGCAATACAGCGCAGAACACAGAACACAGAACATGGAGCATCGAGCAATACAGCGCAGAACACAGAACACAGAACATGGAGCATCGAGCAATACAGCGCAGAACACGGAACACAGAACATGGAGCATGGAGCATAGAACACAGAACACAACATGGAGCATAGAACACAGAACACAATATGGAGCATAGAACATAGAACATTGAACATGGAGCATAGAGCAATACGGCGCAGAACACAGAACATGGAGCATAGAACATAGAACACAGAACATGGAGCATAGAGCAATACTGCGCAGAACACAGAACATGGAGCATAGAACATAGAACACAGAACATAGAACACAGAACATGGAGCATAGAGCAATCCAGCGCAGAACACAGAACATGGAGCATAGAGCATAGAACACAGAACA
>NW_025185042.1:0-2807 GCF_004010195.1 Chiloscyllium plagiosum | reverse complement strand
TATTCAGCACAGCTTTATGTCTAGGAATCCATACCTCACAAACTAGATTGCAGTTTTTGAAGACGTGATTGGGAAGATGGATGAAGGTAAAGCAGCACTGTGCTTCGGCGGGTCACTGTGGACTTGTTGGGCCGAAGGGCCTGTTTCCACACTGTAAGTAATCTAATCTAATCTAATCATACGTTGTCTACATGGACCTCAGTGAGGCCCAACAAGGTTCCACATGGTAGCTTGGTTAATAAAGTTAGATCACATGAGATCAGGGAGACCTATCCAATTAGATACAAAACTGGCTTGACTATAGGAGACAGAGGGAGTTGGGAGAGATTTGCTGTTCGAATTGGAGGCCTGAGTCCAGCGTTGTGCCGCAATGACCAGGCTGTTGCTCATTGTTTTTGTAAATGATTTGGATGAGAATATTGGAACCATGGATATTAATTTGGAGAAGAAATCCCCAAAATTGGAGTTATGGTGGACAGTGAAGAAGGCTGTCTTAGAAAATAAAGATATCTTGATCTACTGGCAAGTGGGTTGAGGATTGGCTGATGGAGCTTCATGTCGATAAACGTGAGATATTGCACTTTGTTAGGCAAACGAGTGTAAGATTTATTTTAGTAAATGGAAGCATGCTCAGGAGTGTTGCCAAATAGAGAGATCCAGGGACCAGGTATATAGTTCCATGAAAGTGGAGTCGCAGGTTGACAGGGCAGTGAATAAAGCATAAGGCAAACTGACTTTCATCGGTCAGAGCATTGATTACAGGAATTGGAGCATCATGTCGTGGTTCTACAAGAGGCCACATTTGGAGTACTGAGTACAATTCTTGTCGCCCTGCTATAGGAAGGATGTTATAAACTGGGACGGGGGAAAAAGTATTTAAAATGATGTGATGGAGATCGGAGGTTTTGAGATACAAGGCTGAGATTTTGTTCCTTTTGCGTTGGAGGCTGAGAGATGACCTTTATTTCCTCATGACAGGCATGGATAGGATGAATAGACAAGTTCTTTTCCCACTGGTGGGTATGTCCAGAACCAGGGAGGATAGTTTTAAGGTGAGAGGGAAGTCATTTAAACGATATCAAAAGGACAGTTGTTTCTCACAGAGGGTGGTGTGTATAGGTAGAGAGCTGTCAGAGGAAGTCGCATTGGGAAGTACAAATACAACATTTGAAAGACAATTGGATGTATAGAGGAATAGGAAATGTTTGGAGGGGGTCTGTGCTAAAATAAGAAAAATAGTAATAATTCAATTTAGGAAACCAGGTGAGCACGGACGAGTTAAACCGAAAGGTCTGTTTGCATATTGTATGATTCTAAGAGTCTATGACGCTTTCACTCCTCCTTCATCACTAGTCCTTCATTGCACTCAATTCATTTGCAAGTCAAAACTCATCTGTAAATACATTAAATGATCTAACTCTCCAAACTTTCTTAAATAGAGAATTGCTGGCATTAATGTGGTTCTGCAGACAACAGCAGCAGCAGAACCAGAATTATATTCAAGCACAATCTGTAAGGTTTTTTCCTGGGATGATCCCTCGGTCTACCATTCCAACCATGTTGATCTATGGTTCAGTGATATATTGGTGAATGTGCCAGTGTCCGAATCATGTGTACCTAAACCTGATGACAACTCGATAAAGCTACCAAAATTGACTGCTTGCATTCCAAACAGCAGAACTAACATCTAATAGAGAGGGTGCAATGATCCCAACATCAACAAACCAAGAGTCCTGTCACATCCAGCCATAAATGGTGATGGACGGTTAAACAACTTCATGGAGGAGAAGGCTCCACTATTATCCCCATCCTAAGTAATGGAACAGCCCTGTACATCAGTGTAATAGATAAGAATGTAGTTTTGGTACGATACTATACCAGAAGTGTTGAGTGGATGATTAACCTCACCCTCGCCATGATGTCCACAGAATCACAGATGCCCGTCTTCAATCAATTTGATTTTGCTGCACGTGACTTGAAGATACAGGTGAACAAAGTAGATAGGATAAAGGCAATGGGCCCTGACACCAGTCCTGCAAGAGGACTGAAGACGTGTGCTGCACAACAAGCCGTGTCCCTGGGGAAGCTGTTTCATTCCAGCTCCAAATCTGACATCTCCATAGAAATGCAGAAAATTACTCAGCTATATCCAGTTCGCTAAGAGGGGAATAATGAAAATCTGACCCATTACCACCCCCTCAGTCCCATCACGATAGTTAAACTAGTAGAAGTTCTTTTCGCCAGATCTGTCAAACAGCACAGAAATATCCTGCTCAGTGTGGTCCCAGATAGCTACCCATGTGGAGATGGTACTGTGTTGTGGAAATGTCACTGGATTACCAGTCCAGACCAGGCTAATGCTCTGGCAGCTGATGGAAGTTAATAACAATTAATAAAATATGGAGATCCAAAATTTGGTGTCAGTAACGATGACGCTGAAATCAATGTCAATTGCAAACTCCAATTTGCTTCACCAATGTACTTTCAGGAAGTGAATTCTGGTCTGGTGAATTCCATGCATTCCTGGTCTGGCCTAAACGTGACTCTCGACACACGCACGTGATAAACTTTTTAATAGTCTCTAAAACGTTAAAGCAAGACACTAAATTGTATCAAACTGCTCCGAGGTTTGGAAGGATAAAACTGACAGAACACCCAGCACCAGCCTCGGTATCAGAAAAGAGAACGGGAAACACAGTCTTGTTGACCCTGCAGAGGCCTCCTCCCTAACATCTGAGAGCTTGTGACAGCTGTACTCCAGATGCCTCCCGATTGGTTTAGTGTCGAGAAATCCTTATTTATATTCA
>NW_025185041.1:0-1106 GCF_004010195.1 Chiloscyllium plagiosum | reverse complement strand
CGTGTCCCCCCCCCCCCCCCCCCCCACCGGGACACACTGAGGGTCCCTTCGGTCAAACCCCAACCCCGTCGCTGTGGTGGGGGGAGAGCATGGGTTTGGGTCTGGAGTCACGTATCAGCCACACAGGGTAAAGACACCCACCTGCCCCCTCTCTGAAACCTCGTTCGGGGGTGGGGGGGTGGGGGGGGGGTTAGTTGGGATTTATTTTACCGCAATAGCCCGCCCTTCCACCCCGGATTCCACAGCCGGGAGCACCCGATCCCGAGTCCTGGGCACGTTCGTTACCCCCCTCACCCTGTTTCCCTCCCACCACCCACCCCAGGAGATTTCCAAGGACTGATTAACACCCCCCCCCCACCCAAAACCCTCGCTACCCTGGGGGGGCGGGCGGGGGGAGGGAGGAGAGGGCAGCAACACACCCCTGAGGAGTTAGTTCCCCCACCCCACACCCTGCGAGAGACTGGGGTAGGGAGGGAGGGGGATACTCACTCTCACTCTTGCTGACGGAATGCCCCGACATTTTCCGGGTCTCTCTCTGCTCCGGTGCGATGGGGAAGGGGAGCTCCGCAACTTCGGCTCGCTGCCTGCAGGCTCTCTCCTGGGAGGGCACGGTCTCCAGGCGGACGCGGGCGGGCAGCGAGCTGGGTGGTAGTGCCAGTGCCGATGCAGGGGTGGGATCTGCGCTGCAGCAGCACACACACACACACACAGAGAGAATCTCCTGCTCGGGGAACAGCAGCTCAACTGAGCTCCCAACGCTCCCTCTGCAACACCAGCCAATCCACCCGCACTGACGCTCAGCTCTGACTCAATGCAGATCTAATCTAAACCACCACACAATCTCCACACAGTCCACACCCCCCTCCCCCCCCCCACCCCCCCCCACCGCACCACAGCAACCCCACAGCTCCCTGACAAAGTGAATCAATCATTCCGAAGTAACCCACATATTGATCCCACACCGAGCCCACAATAAACCTCACACTCCTGGGAAAACCCAGAGTGGGAGGGAGGGGAACGCAGGGACAGAGCAGAGGGAGACATGCTCTACAAATCGTACCCCAGGGAGCACCGCACTATCGGAGGGTCAGTGCTGAGGGAGTGGG
>NW_025185040.1:0-2807 GCF_004010195.1 Chiloscyllium plagiosum | reverse complement strand
TACACCATGTGTTTGTTATTATCTGTGGATCGACGAACCGAGCTAAAGTTTTGAGTTAGATCCGTTTCTCGTTCAGAACACAAGTTTCCTGCATGTCAACAATTGAGCAGACCTGAGAAAATACCGAGTTGTTGAGACGGGTTTTCTGGAGTTGCAGGGATAACTCCCATTGATGAGAGATAGAGTGGATGGGAAGGATCCATTTCCATGAGCAGAGAGATTAGCAATACGGCAATGGTCGAGTAACAAAGATGTTCTTTTATTTTTAGAGCGCCTTTCAGCACCACTTCAGTCACAGGCACTGAAGTAACTTTGAAGTAGATGTGTCATTGTCAAAACTAAAGTGCTCATCAGGACAATTTGTTCAACCAGAGGTCAAAAAAGAGCAGTCAGAACTGGCCCTGGAAACGCCAGTGAGATTATGCTTTACTTTAAGCGTTTGTTCCTCTCTGGTTTATATCCAGAATAGTGCAGGACTGGAGGTTCTAATCTCAGAGGAAGGTTTTACCCACGAAGGCACAGATGAGGAGGATGTTCCCACGTTCAGAGGGTAGCAAATATGTAGAAGTATTTACAGCAGATGTCTGGCAAGACTCAGTATATTTAAACCTTCAATGATCTCTCTATTAATAGCATGGAGCAAGTGGCAGAGTGAATTGTGCGCAAATGTGCTGACAATTCACACTCGTGGGACCGCATATTATGTTGAGAACGTGGGCATTTCGCAAAGGCATACAGATAGTTTGAATGAATGGAATAACTTGTCAGATGCAGTTTCATGTCGGCATAATGAGGTCATGCACTTTGGTCGGGGAAGTCAAAAGAAAGAACACTATTAAAACCGAGGGAAAGTAGAAGAAACGTGTGAGGCAGAGGAATCTCATGCCTGACACAAACATGTTTAGTATCATATTCTTTCCCTGACAAAAAGGATGGCTTCCTTTCCGAATGCTCACAATGAAAGAGATGGTTTCCAAGGAAAGTAAAGAACCCTGAAACAAATAGCCTAATCGAAAACAAAGGAAAGAATTGAGTCATTCCAATGGACAACTTTGATGCTTATGGCTCTCTAAAATTTGTTTATAATGGAGCTGGAAGTGGGAATTGGGGGAGCTGGGGAGTGAAAGTCGGGTCACCCATGATTACTGTCATCCTTCGTCTGTCTTCCTCATTTTTTTGTATGTTTTATTTCGCATTGTGGTTACTGTGAGTGCTCTTGTAAACCACACTGTTGGTGACTTGTTTCCCAGACAGTTCTTCAACCCGACTCGTAAGAATTCAACATTCTTTTCTCCTGAATCTAGGTAATCTCTAAACACTGTGCAAATATCACCAGAACCTCGACATTTTCCACGCCTGTCTGCCTTCTTGCAATATCAATTGATTCATCACTGTGCTCCAGTTGCACAAATCAAGAACGAACCAAACCGCATCAATTGCATCGAGGCTGCGAGCGCAGATAACTGCAGCCGCTCCCCAGAGTACTGGCAACTGTGTGATCACAGAAGCACACATTGAACAGGCAGGAAACTCAAAATAATTACAGAGCCAGAGGCCGTGCCAGGAACGGCACCTGAGAAACAACAGAAACACTCTTTTGAGCTACGGACCTGGTTATATTTCTCAATCAGCAATCGAAGGTTACATTGGTTATATCAACTGACCCCTCACTCAAGGAACCAACAACTGCTGCAAACGGAGGAGAAAATGAGGACTTTAGATACTGGACATCAGAGTCGGGAGTGTGGTGCTGGAAAACACATCAGGTCAGACAGCATCTGAGGAGCAGGAGAATCGATGTTTGGGGCATGTGCCTGATGATTTGCTCATGCCAGAAACATCCATTCTCCTGCTTCTTGGATGCTGCCTAACCTGCTGTACATTTCCAGCAACACCGCCTCCATTGCTGCAGACTGTCATGCAATCCAAGCTTCCAGTCGCAGAATCAGCAACACTCAGTGTAATGAGTCAACCTATTGAGGACACCTGACAGTGGTGTTTAGTGTCAAGTAGATCTTCATGAATGCATATCGTGAATTGTCTCTCCTGTATAATGTTCCCTGCTCTCACTACGTGCAATATTGTTTGACCATATTTGTTTTGTACATGATGTGGTTTGGGTCCAATGTTCTGGTGAGTTGTTTTCTAAATGTGGCTTTCGGTTTATATTCTCTAATAAATATGAGTAGTCAAAGGCTGTCCGTTCCGAGACATTTTTCCTTGATGTGTTGGGTCTTGGCGTGCCCTACTAACTTTGTTTGTCTGCAAGGAATTTGCGGGAATATCTATTGTTGCAAAGCATTTCTGAAGGATCCAGTAAACACCACAATCAGTTGTACAGAGTGGCAATGCACAGACATGAGGAGGTCAACAAATTCGACCAGAACAACATAACAATAATTGGACAATAGTGGGCAGCCAGAGGTTTTCTAGAATGGCGAGACTCATCCAATGACTCCGTCAAAGAACATGTTGACCTGGACGTAACATACCGGGACCTGCAATGAACGACAAGAAGCAGCAACTGAAAGCAGTGGGAAAGAAATCACACCAATTCGAAACGCTACAGGACAGCAGAGCTTCATAAGAGTCTCATCAGCCTTGAGGATGTCACCGAGAAAGGGCAAGAAACTGCTGCAAACCAACTTCCCAACACGATCGAACATCCACACACCATCTGCAAACTTCACTGGAACTACAAATCTTTACACAAACCTTGGAATCCTGAAACAGTCAGGACCGCCCCAGCGGGAAAATGAACCCTTGCATCCCATATGACAGCTGAGGATACGAAACGCCATACTCCA
>NW_025185039.1:0-2807 GCF_004010195.1 Chiloscyllium plagiosum | reverse complement strand
CCTGTTGCCAGAGTGAGTAATTATCCACAACAACAATAATGCCCGTTGCCAGAGTGAGTAATTTTCCCCAGCATCAAGAATGCCTGTTGTCAATGTGATTAATTTTCCCCAGCATCAAGAATGCCTGTTGTCAGTGTGAGTAATTATCCCCAGCAACACTAAGGTCTGCTGTCAGTGTGAGTAATTATCCCCAGCAACAATCATGCCTGCTGCCAGTGAGAGTAATTATCCCCTGCAACAATAATGCCTGTTGTCAGTGTGAGTAATTATCTCCAGCAACAATAATGCCTGCTGCCAGTGAGAGTAATTATCCCCAACAACATTAATGCCGGTTGCCAGTGTGAGAATGTATCCTCAGCAACACTAATGCCTGTTGTCAGTGTGAGGCATTATCCCCAGCAACAACAGTGCCTGTTGTCAGTGTTAGTAATTCTCCCCAGCAACAATAAGGCCTGTTGTAAGTGTGAGTAATTATCCCCAGCAACAATAATGCCTGTTGTCAGTGTGAGTAATTATCCCCAGCAACAATAATGCATGTTGTCACTGTGAGTAATTATCACCAGCAACAATAATGCCTGTTGCCAGTATGAGTAATTATCCCAGCAGCAATAATCCCTGTTTTCAGTCTGAGAAATTATCTACAGCAACAAGACGGCCTGCAGTCAGTGTAAGTAATTATTCCCAGCAACAATGATGTCGGTTGTCAGTGTGAGTATTTATCCTCAGCAACAATAATGCCTGTTGACAGTGTGAGTAATTATCCCTAGCAACAATAATGCCTGTTGCCAGAGTGAGTAATTATGCCCAGCAACAATAATGCCTGTTGTCAGTGTGAGAAATTATCCCCAGCAACAATAATGCCTCTTGTCAGTCTGAGTAATTATCCCCAGCAACAATAATGCCTGTTGTTAGTGTGAGTAATTATCCCCAGCAACAATAATGCCTGTTGTCAGTGTGAGAATGTATCCTCAGCAACAATAATGCCTGTTGTCAGTGTGAGTAATTATCCCCAGCAACAATAATGCATGTTGTCACTGTGAGTAATAATCCCCAGCAACAATAATGCCTGTTGCCAGTATGAGTAATTATCCCCAGCAGGAATAATGCCTGTTGTCAGTTTGAGAAAGTATATCCAGCAACAAGACGGCCTGCAGTCAGTGTGAGTAAATTTCCCCAGCAACAATGATGTCGGTTGTCAGTCTGAGCAATTATCCCCAGCAACAATAATGCCTGTTGTCAGTGTGAGTGATTATCTCCAGCAACAATAATGCCTGTTGTCAGTGTGAGTTACTGACCCCAGCAACAATAATGCTTCTTGTCAGTCTGAGTAATTAAACACAGCTACAAAAATGCCTGATGCCAGAGTGAGTAATTTTCCCCAGCACAAGTAATGCCTGTTGACCGTGTGTGTTATTATCCCCCCAAAGAATGCCTGTTGTCAGTGTTAGTAATTCTCCCCAGCAACAATAAGGCCTGTTGTCAGTGTGAGTAATTATCCCCAGCAACAATAATGCCTGTTGTCAGTGTGAGTAATTATCCCCAGCAACAATAATACATGTTGTCAATGTGATTAATTATCCCCAGCAACAATAATGCCTGTTGCCAGTATGAGTAATTATCCCCAGCAGCAATAATGCCTGTTGTCAGTTTGAGTAATTATCTCCAGCAACAAGACGGCCTGCAGTCAGTGTGAGTAATTATCCCCAGCAACAATGATGTCGGTTGTCAGTGTGAGCAATTATCCCCAGCCAAAATAATGCCTTTTGTCAGTGTGAGTCATTATCCCCAGCAACAATAATGCCTGCTGTCAGTGTGAGTAGTTATCCTCAGCAAAAATATTGCCTGTTGACAGTGTGAGTAATTATCCCCAGCAACAATAATGCCTGTTGCCAGAGTGAGTAATTATGCCCAGCAACAATAATGTCTGTTGTCAGTGTGAGTAATTATCCCCAGCAACAATAATGCCGATTGCCAGTGTGAGTAATTATCCCCAGCAAAAATAATGCCTGTTGTCAGTGTGAGAAATGATCCCCAGCAACAATAATGCCTGTTCCCAGTGTGAGTAATTATCCCCAGCAACAATAATGCCTGTTGTCAGTGTGAGTAATTATCCCCAGCAACAATAATGCCTGTTGTCAGTCTGAGTAATTAAACACAGCAACAAAAATTCATGATGCCAGATGTGTAATTTTCCCCAGCACAAATAATGCCTGTTGACCGTGTGTGTAAATATCCACCCCGAACAAATGCCTGTTGTCAGTGTGAGTAATTGTCCACAGCAACAACAATGCCTGTTGTCAGTGTGAGTAATTATCCCCAGCAACAATAATGCCTGTTTTCAGTGTGAGTAATTATCCCCAGCAACAATCCTACCTGTTGTCACTGTGAGTAATTATTCCCAGCAACAATAATGCCTGTTGCCAGTATGGATAATTATCCCCAGCAGCAATAATGCCTGTTGTCAGTTTGAGTAATTATATCCAGCAAGAAGACGGCCTGCAGTCAGTGTGAGTAATTATCCCCAGCAACAATAATGTCGGTTGTCAGTGTGAGCAATTTCCCCAGCAACAATAATGCCTTTTGTCAGTGTGAGTAATTATCCCCAACAACAATAATGCCTGTTGTCAGTGTGAGTAAATATCCCCAGCAACAATAATGCATGTTGCCAGTGTGAGTATTTATCCTCAGCAACAATAATGCCTGTTGTCAGTGTGAGTAATTATCCCCAGCAACAATAATGCCTGTTGCCAGAGTGTGAGTCAGTGTGAGTAATTGTCTGAGTAATTAAACGCAGCAACAAAAGTGCC
>NW_025185038.1:1394-2807 GCF_004010195.1 Chiloscyllium plagiosum | reverse complement strand
AGTAATGACCATAATACAATAAGCTTCAATCTGTAATTTGAAAGAGAGAGGGTACAATCGGAAGTGACAATATTTCAGTTGACTAAAGGGAACTATGCAGCTATGATGGAGGAGCTGGCCAAAGTTCAATGGTGCAATACCTTAGCAGGGATGACAGTGGAGTAGCAATGGCGGATATTTCTGTGTATAATGCAGAATATGTTGGATCAGTTCATTCCAAAAAGGAAGAAAGATCCTAGGAGGAGGCATGGGTGGCTGTGGCTGACGAGGGAAGTTAAGAAACATAGAAAGTTAAAAGAGAAAAAGTATCACGCAGCAAAGATAAGTGGGAAAACGGAGGACCGGGAAGCTTTTAAAGAACAACAGAGAATTACTAAGAAGGAAATACGCAGAGAAAAAAAGAGGTACGACGGTAACCTGGCCAAAAATATAAAGGAGGGTAGAAAAGCTTTTTTACGTATGTGAAAGGCAAAAAAAATGGTTAAGACTAAAATTGGGCCCTTGAAGATAGAAACAGGGGAACATGTTACAGGGAACAAAGAAATGGCAGAAGAATTCAATTGGCACTTCAGATCTCTAATCACTGGGGAAGACACAAGCAATCTTCCTGAGGTAACAGTGGCTGAAAACCCTGAACTTAAGGGAATTTATATTTGCCAGGAATTGGTGTTGGAGAGACTGTTAGGTCTGAAGGTTGATAAGTCCCCGGGGCCTGATGGTCTACATCCCAGGGTACTGAAGGAGGTGGCTCGAGAAATCGTGGATGTGTTGGTAATTATTTTCCAGAATTTCATAGATTCGGGATCACTTCCTGCGGATTGGAGGGTGGCTAATGTTCTACCACTTTTTAAGAAAGGTGGGACAGAGAAAACAGGAAATTATAGACCAGTCAGTCTGACCTCAGTGGTGGGAAAGATGCTGGAGTCAATTATAAAGGACCAAATTACGACACATCTGGATAGTAGTAACAGGATAGGTCAGAGTCAGCATGGATTTATGAAGGGGAAATCTAATTTTATGGAATTTTTTGAGGCTGTAACTCTGAAGATGGTCGAGCGAGATCCAGTAGATGTAGTGTACCTGGACTTTCAGAAAGCTTTTGATAAAGTCCCACAAAGGAGGTTGGTGAGCAACATTAGGGCGCATGGTATTGGGGGCAAAGTACTAACTTGGATTGAAAGTTGGTTGGCTGACAGGAAACAAAGTGCAATGATAAACAGCTCCATTTCGCAATGGCAGGCAGTAACTAGTGGGGCACCACAGGCATCAGTGCTGGGACCGCAGCTTTTTACAATATATATTAATGATATAGAAGATGGCATGAGTAAGAACATAAGCAAATTTGATGATGATACTAAGCTGGGTGGCAGGGTGAAATGTGAGGAGGATGTTAGGAGATTACAGGGTGACCTG
>NW_025185038.1:0-1012 GCF_004010195.1 Chiloscyllium plagiosum | reverse complement strand
GGATAGAACTCTCAAGGATAGTGGAATCAAGGGTTATCGAGATAAGGCAGGAATAGGATACTGATTAAGGATGATCGGCCATGATCATAATGAATGGTAGTGCAGGCTCGAAAGGCAGAATGGCCTACTCCTGCTCCTATTGTCTATTGTCTATTGTCTATTGTCTCATGATATCTCCACTCATTTTCCTAAACCCCATGAAATACAGGCCCAGTCACCCCAAATCGCTGGTCCCTCAACAAGCCTTTCATCCCAGAAATCAGTTTGGTCATCCTCCACTGCTCTCCCTCAATGCCCTTAGTAGGCAAGGAGACCAAAACTGCAAACAATATTGCACAAAGAGATGGGGCCCCACTAAGGCCCTATACAGCTGCAGTAAACCACCCTTACTCCTGTATTCCAATCTCCCTGAAATGAAGGTGAATTCCCCATTTATCTGCCTACCCGCTTTCTGCTCCTACAATATTACTTTCACTGATTGGTGCACAGGGACATACAGATCGTTTTCAATGTTACAGCTCCCCACTTCCTGGGTCTATATACACTGGTTAGTGTGCCAATACTATTCCTAGTATTGACTTCTGGCTTCAGAACTCACTGCCTTACATGGACTTGGAGGGCTGCGCAGAAATAAAATGATAATGCAGCTTAAGTTCATTTATATATTAACATTTTTCAACCATTCCCTTTGCAAATGATAGGCTTCAATTCTATTGTTCCCATCAAAGTGCACAACATCTCATCTCTCCCATTGCTCTCCATCTACCACGTATTTTCCCAGTCTCTCCACATGTCTCAATCACCGTGGAGTCTTTTATACATCCTCCTCATCCACTCACAAGCTGACATCGTTTAGTACTGTCAGCAGACTGGGGAATATAGCATATGAGCCCCTCACCCAAAGATATGATGTGTATTGGGAATAGCTGGATGTCCAGTCTCGATATATCCTTGTTATATCCTCGAAGTGTTCCATTCAAAAAAAAAACAAGGTTTTATTCTTACTCACTGT
>NW_025185037.1:0-2807 GCF_004010195.1 Chiloscyllium plagiosum | reverse complement strand
TGCATGGTACAGTATGACACAGAGTATGCAAGGTGATCACAGAGTGTCCCAAAGTGTGCAAGGGAATCACCGAAGGTAATAGAGTGTTTAAAAGAATCACAGAGTTTCATAGAGAGGGTAAGGGAATCGCAAAGTATCCCAGAGTGTGTAAGGGAATCACAGAGTGTCACAACGTGTGTAAGAGAATCACAGCGTATGTAAGAGAATCACAGAGTGTCCCAGAGTGAGTAAGAGTATTCAAATGTCACAGAGTGCGTAAGAGATTCACAGAGTGTCCCAGAGTGTTTAAGAGAATCACAGTGTGTCCCTGAGTGTGCACGGTATCACATAGTTTCGTAATGAGTGTAAGGGAACCACAGAGTGTCACAACATGTGTAAGGGAATCACAGAGTGTCACAACGTATGTAAGTATATCACAGTGTGTCTCAGAGCATGTACGATATCACTGAGTGTCCCAGATCGTTAAAGAGAAACACAGCTTGTCACATAGTGTGTGTAAGAAAATCACAGAACGTAATAGAATGTGTAAGAGAATCACAGAGATTCACAGAGTGTGTACGGTATTACAGAGTGCCAAGCGTGTGTAAGGAAAGTGTGTAAGAGTGTGTAAGAGTTCCAAGAGTGTGTAATGGTATCACAGAGATTCCCAGATTTTGTAAAAGAATCAAAGTGTCACAGAGTGTGCAAGGGCATCACAGAGTCTCGCAGAGTGTCTAAGGGAATCAAAGAGTGTCCCAGAGTGTTTACGGTATCACTGAGTGTCCCAGAGAGTGTACGGTGCAAGAGCATCACAGACTGTCTCGGAAGTGTGTCAGAGAATCAGAGTGTGTCCCAGTGTATATGGTAGAAGAGAGTGTCTCAGACTGTGCACGGTATGATAGAGTGCCCCAGAGTGTGTAAGAGAATCTCAGTGATTACGAGAATGTGCAGGAGCATCACAGAGTGTCCCAGAGTGCCTAATGGAATCACAGAGTGTACAAAAGTGTGTAAGGGAATAACAGAGTGTCCCAGAGTGTCTAAGGGAATCAAAGTGTGTCCCAGAAAGTCTAAAGGATTTACAGAATATTCCAATATGAATGTGAAATGGTATCACAGAGATTCCCAGATTGTGTAAAAGAATCAAAGTGTCACAGAGTGTGCAAGGGCATCACAGAGTCTCGCAGAGTGTCTAAGGGAATCAAAGAGTGTCCCAGATTGTTTACGGTATCACTGAGTGTCCCGGAATGTCTAAAGGTATCAAAGTGTGTCCCAGAAAGTCTAAGGGAATCACAGAATGACCCAATATGTGTATGTAATGGTATCACAGAGATTCCCAGATTGTGTAAGAGAATCAAAGTGTCACAGAGTGTGAATGGGCATCACTGAGTTTGTAAGGGAATCACAGAGTGTCCCAGAGTGTACGCGATATCAAAGGGTGTCCCAGCGTGTGCGCGGTAGCACAGAGTGTCCCAGATTGTATACAGCATCACAGAGTGTCCCAGAATGAAAGTGTGCTGCAGAGTGTGTAAGGTATTCACAGAGTGTCAAAAAGTGTGTAGGCAAATGAAAGAGTGTCCCAGAGTGTGCGCGGTATCACAGAGTGTCCCAGAGTGTGCGCGGTATCACAGAGTGTCCCAGAGTGTGCGCGGTATCACAGAGTGTCCCAGAGTGTGCGCGGTATCACAGAGTGTCCCAGAGTGTGCGCGGTATCACAGAGTGTCCCAGAGTGTGCGCGGTATCACAGAGTGTCCCAGCGTGTGCGTGGTAGCACAGAGTGTTCCAGATTTTATACAGTGTCACAGAGTGTCCCAGAGTATGTTACAGAAGGACAGTGTGCCGCAGAGTGTGTAAGAGAATGACGCAGTGTCTCAGAATGTGTAATGGAATCACAGAGTGTCCCGGAGTGTATAAGGGAATCACAGATGTCCCCGAGTGTGTAAAGTAATCATAGATATTCACAGAGTCTGTACGATATCATAGAATGCTCCAGAGAGTGTACGGTGGAAGCAAATCTCAGAGTGTTATAGAGAGAATAAGAGAATCTCAGAGTCCAAGGAGTGTAAGAGATTCCGAGAATGTCCCAGAATGTGTTAGAGATTCACAGAGCGTCCCAGAGTGTGTAATGGAATCACAAATTGTCACAGTGTGCGTAAATGAATCACAGGGTGTCACGACGTGTGTAAGGGAATCACCGAGTGTCAAAACGTGTGTAAATGAATCACAGTATGTCCCAGAGTGTGCACGGTATCACAGAGTTTCACAGAGTACGCGAGGGTATCGCAGAGTGTCCCAAAGTGTGTAAGGGAATCACCGATGGTAATATAGTGTTTAAAAGAATCGCAGAGTGCCACAGAGAGTGTAAAGGAATCACAGAGTGTCAAAACGTGTGTAGGAGAATCACAGAGTGTCCCAGAGTGAGTAAGAGAATCACAAGTCACAGAGTGTGTAAGAGTTTCACAGAGTGTCCCAGAGTGTGTAAAGGAATTACGGACAGTCCCAGAGCGTGTATTGGAATTACAGAATGTTCCAGAGTGTGTAAGGGAATTACAGAGTGTCCTAGAGTGTGTATTGGAATTACAGAGTGTCCCAGAGTGTGTACGCAGTATCACAGAGAGTCCCAGCGTGTGCGTGGTAGCACGGAGTGTTCCATATATTATACAGTTTCACAGAGTGTCCCAGACTATGTCACAGAATGACAGTGTGCTGCAGAGTGCGTAAGTTATTCACAGAGTGCCACAGAGTGTGTAAGGGAATGATGGAGTTTCTCAGAATGTGTAAGGGCATCACAGAGTGTTCCGGAGTGTTTCAGGGAATCACAGATGTCCGAG
>NW_025185036.1:0-2807 GCF_004010195.1 Chiloscyllium plagiosum | reverse complement strand
ATTTACGTGGAATTCATTAAGGCCTTTGACAAGTTCCCACGTGGAAGGCTCGTCCAGAAGGGAAGGACCCATGGGATCCAAGGCAAGTTGGCAAATTGTATTCACAATTGGTGGTGGGTTGGTTTTGTGATTGAAAGCCTTTGCCCAGCGGGTGAACCACAGGGATCTGTGCAGGAACCATTGCTGTTTCTTATGGGCATTAATCGCTCCGATGTGAAGCAGAAGGTATCATAAATAGGTTTGCAGATGACATGAAAAGTGAGGGTGTTGTTCACAGTGAGGGGGATGGTCTCATGCTACAGTCTGAACATTGAGGCTGGGACAGAAGTTTAAGACAGTCATTTTAATCGACAAGCCAGGCAAGAGCACAGCAGGCAATGAGGGAAAACGCATCAATTAAGCTGTATTTACTTTAATGTAAAAGGCCTAACAGGTTATATAGATGAACGCACGGCATGGATGGGAGCATGGGACAGGGATAATGCAGGAATTACAGAAAAGAAAACTGAGGGAGTGGCAGGACAGGCAGTTCAATGTACCCGGGACAGATGCTACAGGAAGAATAGAAGGGGAGGCAAGAGAGGAGGAGGATTGGAGTTTTTGATCAGTGAAAACATCGCTGTAGCGCTGAGAGAGGATATTCCTGGGATCGCCCAGTGAAGCTGTGTTAGTGGAACTGAGAAACTATACTGGATGATCAATTTGATATGACTGTACTACAGTCAGCGGGAAATTGCGCAGCAAATAGTCGGATATCTCAGATATCTGTAAGAATGATAGGGCTGTCATGTTCAGGGATTTTAACTTTCTCAACCTAGACTGATATTGCCGGAGTGTTCACAGCTTGAATGGAAGAAATTTGTTCAGTGTGTTCAAGAAAACTGTCTCAGTCAGTATGTAACTGGTCCAACTGGAGGAAGGGATGAAACCTGACCTCCCTTCGGGAAACAAGGGAGAAAAAGGGGCTGAGGTGTTTGTAGGGGAGCACTTTGGCAAAGTCACCACAATTCTATTAGTTTGAAAATAGCAATGGAAAAGGACAGGCCTGGTCCACAAGTTATAGATCAAAACTGGCCTTGCCACAGTCCAGAAGGTATGAGGCAAGACTGTCCAAAGGTTGATTCGTGGAGGCTATTTGAAAGTAAAGGGACGTCGGGCAAGTGGGATTCTTTCAAAAGATAAATAAATTAAGATTTCAGGGGCAGAATATTCCTGTTAGTGTTAAGGACAATGCTGACACAAGTGGGAAACATTGGATCGCTTGGGATATTGAGGGTCTGGTGAAGACAAAAGGGGGCACATGTCCTATATATCCAGCTGGATTAAGTCAATCCCTTGAAGAACACTTGTGGGTGTAGTAATGCCCTTAAGAGGGAAATCATGAGGGCCTAAAGGGGATCTGAAAGAGCTTTGGCAGATAAGGTTCGGGAAAATCCAAAGAGATTCTACAAATATATTAACAATAGAAGATTAACTCGAAACAGAATGTGACCCCTTAAAGATCAATGAAGCCATCCGTGTGTGAATCCACAGGAAATGGCGAGATCCGAAACAAAAATTTCACGTCAGGACTTACTGTGGATAAAACACTGGGGAAGCAGGGAAATAAACAGTGAGGTTTTCAACAGAGTCCACATTGGAAAACAGGAGGCGCTGAAGGTTTTAAAACACATTAAAATTAGACAACTCTCTGGGAACTAATCAAGTACATCCCAGGATATTGTGGTAAGTTAGAGAAGAAACTTACAAAGATATTTCTATCACTGACAGCCACGGGTGGTGAGCTGGGAGCCTGGGGGTGGCTAATGTTGTGCCAGTATTTAGGAAAGGCTGCGAGAGAAAGCCAGGGGGGAACATAAACACCGATTAGCTTCATGTCAGTGGTGTGAATGTTGTTGGAAGTGATTCCAAGGATCAGGAGTTGCATGCATTTGGAAAGGCAATGATTGATTAGAGATAGTCAGCATAGCTTTGTGTGTACAAAGGGGTGTCTCTCAAACTTGATAGAGTTTGTTGAAGAGGTTACCAAGAAGATGGATGAAGACAGAGCAGTAGACATTGTCTATCCTGACTTCAGCAAGGCCTTTGACAAGGTTTAGCATGGTGCACTGGTTAGTAAGGTTAGATCACATGGGATCAGGGAGAGCAAGCCAAACAAATACAAAATGGGCTTGATAGTCGGAGAAAAAGGATGGTGGGAGATGGTTGTTGTGCAGACTGGAGGCCTCTGACCAGTAGTGTGCCATGACGATCCGTGCAGGATCCACACATGTATTATTGACATAAACCAGAATATATGAATTATTGTTTGAATGTTTGTGAATAGTAAAATACGTGTTATAGTGGGCAGTGAATAAAGTTATCAAAGGAGATTTAACCAACTGAGCCAGTGGGTCAAGAAATGAAAGATGGAGTTGAATTCAGGTGTTGGATTGTGTTAAGATAAACGAGGGAGGATTAACACAGTTATTGGCAGAGCTCTGTGCAGTATTGTCTAATGGAGAGAGACCAAAGTGTGCCTTGGAAGTGGCATCGCAGGGGGACAGGGCGGGGAAAGCGGATTAGGCACACTAGCCCTCATGGGTCAGTGCATTGAGGACCTGAGTTGCTACATCTTGATGCGGCAGTACAAGACATTGCTGGGTCTCCAGTTGCAGTACTGTGTAGAATTCTGATCCTCCTGCTTCAGGAAGCATTTTCCGAAACTGCAAACTGAGCAAAGACTGCCAAAGATGTTACTGATACTGGAGGGTTTAACAGAAACAGAGTGGCTAGAGAAGCTGAAAGCAAAACGGAGCGATGAGATA
>NW_025185035.1:0-2807 GCF_004010195.1 Chiloscyllium plagiosum | reverse complement strand
CTCCATAATATAAACAGGGACTGCTATTCTCTATAATATACACAGGGACTGCTATTCTCTATTACAAACTCAGGGACTGCTGTTCACGACAATACCCACAGCGACTGCTATTCTCGATAATACACACAGGGACTGCTGTTCACTACAATACCCACAGCGACTGCTATTCTCTATAATACACACAGGGACTGCTGTTCACTACAATACCCACTGGGACTGCTATTCTCTTCAATACACACAGGGACTGCTATTCTCTATAACACACACAGGGACTACTGTTCTCTATTATACACACAGGGACTGCTATTCTCTATAATACACACAGGGACTGCTATTCTCTATAATACACATAGGGACAGCTGTTCTCTCTAATACACACAGGGACTGCTATTCTCTACAATACACACAGGGACTGCTATTCTCTATAATGCACACAGGGACTGCTATTCTCTATATTACACACAGGGACTGCTATTCTCTACAATACCCACAGGGACTGCTATTCTCTATAATACACACAGGGACTGCTATTCTCTATAATGTCCACAGGGACTGCTGTTCACTACAATACACACAGGGACTGCTGTTCACTATAAAACACACAGGGACTGCTGTTCACGACAATACACACAGGGACTGCTGTTCACTATAATACATCCAGGGACTGCTGTTCACTACAATACCCACAGGGACTGCTATTCTCTATAATACACACAGGGACTGCTATTCTCTACAATACCCACAGGGACTGCTATTCTCTATATTACACACAGGGACTGCTGTTCTCCATACTACACACAGGGACTGCTGTTCTCTGTAATACACACAGTGGCTGCTATTCTCTATAATATACACAGGGACTGCTATTCTCCACAGTACACACGGGGACTGGTATTCTCTACAATATACACAGGGACTGCTATTCTCTATAGTACACGCAGGGACTGTTATTCTCTATAATACACACAGGGACAGCTATTCTCTGTAATATACACAGGGACTGCTATTCTCTCCAACACACGCAGGACCTGCTATTCTCTATAATATACACAGGGACTGCTAGTCTCTATAATACACACAGGGACTGCAATTCTGTATAATATACACAGGGACTGCTTTCTCTGCAATAAACACAGGGACTGCAATTCTCTATAATATGCACAGGGACTGCTATTCTGTATAATACACGCAGAACCTGCAATTCTCTGTAACATACACAGGGACTGGAATTCTCTATAATACCCACAGGGACTGCTATTCTCTACAATACACACAGGAACTACTATTCTCTATAAAACACACAGGGACTGCTATTCTCTATAATACACACAGGGACTGCTATTCTCTATTATACACACAAGGACTGCTATTCTCTACAATCCACACAGAAACTGCTATTCTCTATTATACACACAGGGACTGCTATTCTCTATAAAAGACAAAGGGACTGCTGTTCTCCAGAATACACGATGGGACTGCTGTTCTCTAGAATACACACAGGGACTACTGTTCTCTTTTATGCACACAGGGACTGCTATTCTCTACAATACAGATAGGGACTGCTATTCGCTGTAATACACACAGGGTCTGCTGTTCTCCATAATACACACAGGGCAACTGTGCTCTATAATACACACAGGGCAACTGTGCTCTATAATACACACAGGGACTGGTATTCTCTACAATACACACAGGGACTGCTATTCTCTATAATACACACTGGGACTGCTATTCTCTACAATACACACAGGGACTGCTATTCTCTACAATACACACAGGGGCTGCTATTCTCTATAATACACACAGGGACTGGTATTCTCTACAATACACACAGAGACTGCTATTCTCTACAATACACACTGGGACTGCTATTCTCTACAATACACACAGGGACTGCTATTCTGTATAATACACACAGGGACTGCTGTTCACTACAATACACACAGAGACTGCTGTTCACTCCATTACACACACAGACTGCTATTCTCTACAATGCACACAGTGACTGCTATTCTCTACAATACTCACAAGGACTGCTATTCTCAATAATACACACAGGGACTGCTATTCTCTATAATACACACAGGGACTGCTGATCACTCTAATACACACAGAGACTGCTGTTCACTCCATTACACACACAGACTGCTATTCTCTACAATGCACACAGGGACTGCTATTCTCTACAATACTCACAAGGACTGCTATTCTCTACAATACACACAGGGACTGCGATTCTCTATAATACACACAGGGACTGCTTTTCTCTACAATACACACAGGGACTGCTATTCTCTACAATTCACACAGGGACTGCTCTTCACTACGATACACACAGGGACTGCTATTCTCTACAATACACAAGGGGACTGCTATTCTCTACAATACACACAGGGACTGCTATTCTCTACAATACACACAGGGACTGGTATTGTCTACAATACACACAGGGACTGGTATTCTCTACAATACACACAGGGACTGCTATTCTCTACAAGACACACAGGGACTGCTATTCTCGATAATACACACATGGACTGGTATTCTCTATAATACACACAGGGACTGCTTTTCACTACAATACACACAGGGACTGCTATTCTCTACAATACACACAGGGACTGCTATTCTCCACAATACACACAGGGACTGCTATTCTCTACAATACACACAGGGACTGCTATTCTCCACAATACACACAGGGACTCCTATTCTCTACAATACACACAGGGACTGCTATTCTCTACAATACACACAGGAACTGCTATTCTCTCCAATACACACAGGAACTGCTATTCTCTACAATA
>NW_025185034.1:0-2806 GCF_004010195.1 Chiloscyllium plagiosum | reverse complement strand
TACACATCCGAAAGAAGAATGACAAATAAATGCGTTGGTGTTTTTTATTTAAAACTAGCTCTTACTAAGCTATTTCTGTTTTAATTTCAGAATTATTAAAGATGAAGATTATCATTGGAAACTGAAACGACACATCACATCGGTGTCTGATGGAGTTGTTCAGTTTGAAGTAGCCTGAACACGTCGGCCTTTGAAAATGAAGGAGAAAACAACATTGCGAGTCGAGTGAAACCATTCACATGTGCTGTCTATGAGCGGGGCTTCATCCAATCATCGAGACTGCCAAGATATAACTGGAGGGACGCTGGAGAGAACCTTTGGAAATGTGCTGACTGTGGAAAATATTCAATTATTCGCCTGCTATGACAATTCATCCGGCCACACTGGGGAAAAGCATTTCACCTGTTCTGAGTGTGGGAAGCGATTTATGCAGTAATATAACCTGCTTCTGCACTAATGCATTCACACTGAGGAGAGACTGTTTAAAAGTTCAGATTGTGGGAAATGCTTTTAATCAACACTCTCCAAAACTGAGGTATCACCAATGTGTTCATACTGATGAGAAATAAATCAAGTATTCTCACAGTGGAAATGGAGTCAGCCCGTCATCTGATCTCACTTTTCATCTGGGAACTCACTGAAGAGAGACCGTACACCAGCTCTAAGTGTGGGAAAGGATTCACTCAAGCATTTGGTCAGATGAGACACCAGCAGTTTCACACAGAGAAGAGACCATTTGTCTGTTGTGCGTGGGATGAAATTACTTGATTTCAGCAACCAGCTGAAATACAAGCGAGTTCACACTGGTGAAAGGCCATTCACCTGCTCTGAATGCGGGGAAGGATACACTCCATTAACACGCTGAGACACCAGCGAATTAACATTGGCAAGGGGCATTGATATGTTCCATTTTTGGGAAAGGATTCACTTAAGTCTTCCATTCTGCTAATACACCAATGGGTTACAAGTGAAAAGAAACCGTTTAAATGTCCAGAGTATGGGAAGTGTTTTATGTTCCCAGGAACTGAACTCCCATCAACGTGTCCACATTGATGAGAAACCATTCACGTGGTCTCACTCTGGGACTGACTTCCCACTGTGTATCGACACAATTTAACTGCTGCATCTCCTCAAGCAGTGAATAGACTTCTCAAGGACTTCCATTGCAGTGAAACACAGTCAGTAATTCTGAATGCGTCAAATAAATTTTTAATACACATCAAGTTTGAACAACTAAGGAAGTGCCCAAGAACAGAGTGCAAATGCATATCCACCATTGGAGAGAAAATGGGGAAAACTGTATATTTGATGTGATTGATATTTGAGCAATTAAAACCCAGTTCAAGTAAAGGGGCTATTCACATCCAATGAAGTAAACGACTGCTGATAGAATGAACACAGTTCATTTCTGTATACAATCCCAGCAGGATGCAATCACATTTGACCTCACGAGAATGCTTGTACCACCGTCGATGTGCAAGCCATAGGAGCTGCTCTCTTCATTAGAGACAAAAGTGACTGGTGATGATTTAACCAGTGGGCTCCCAGACCTCAGACAACGGAAGAGGTTGAGAAGGACAGTTGCTTATCGTATTCTCAACCCGTTCATGGGAACGGCACCCATGCTGTCAGCATCACACTACTTTACAAACAAGCAACCTAGCCAACTGAGCTAAACCAATACCTCCTCACTGGTGTGTCACATGTGCGGATGAATTATTGAATCCATTGCTACACATAGTGTAGATGAACGGCCTCTACCCATAAAGTGTTCACTGTTGTTTCATCAAAGCATTGTTACTCCTGAAGCTCTTTTCCCAGTCAGAGCATTTACTTTTTCTCGCAATGGTATGAACAAGCCCATGTCTGCTGAGATTGGAGAACAAAGAGAATCCCTTTCCACACAAGGGCCGAGTGTTTGTCACTGATGTGAATAATCTGTGCTCACTGAGTACAGATGACCACGTGAATGACCACCAACACTCAGTGGAGGTGTATGGTCTCCATCCAGTGTTGATCAAGTTTGTGCGTCTGAAACTTTATTGATTTAATACACCTCTTCTCAAGCACAGAGCAGAAGGATGTACACGCTCCAGTTTCAATTCGACTGGTTGACATTAGAGTGAATTGTGGAGGTCACCCCTGCCCAAACGGAGCGGAAAAGCGTCTCTCCCAGTGACGAAGACATATGTGCGACATTAGGCTGGATCCCCTAGCGAAAGGTTGCCCAAAAATGGAACAGCTGAACGAGTTATCGCCCATGGGAATAACTTCATGTTGAATTCAGACCTCTAAATTTCAGATCTGAGAAAATCTTAAAGATTTTTCCCCACAACCAGAGGAAAGGTCTCTTGTCAGTTTAAACCCACAGCTGTCACACGAGGCTGAATGACAGAGTAAATCCCTTTACACACATGGAGCACGTCACCCGTTTATCCTCAGAATGTCTGTGTCGCTGAGATTTCAGCTGGTCTGAGCAGCTGTAATCCTTCAAACAATCCAGAAAATTCCTTGTTGCTGATCTCTTTATATATATGTCTAAGTCCGATGATCTGTTGAATCCTTGACCTTAAACACAACAAAGGTATGACTTCTCTTCAGATCTTTTAAATAATGCTCATTGGATTATGTGAAATATTTTCTGCAGTCATTGCACTGGATTACTCACAATGTAGAGTGTCTGTGTGTATGTGTTTGCATGTGTGTGTGTTTGCATGCGTGTATATATGCTTGCATGTGTGTGTGTTTGCATGTATGTGTGTTTGCATGCGTATGTGTTTGTGTGAGTTGGCGTTTTACAATCACA
>NW_025185033.1:0-2806 GCF_004010195.1 Chiloscyllium plagiosum | reverse complement strand
TTCTTCGTGACGTACGTAGGATATAAAATAAATACAATATTAATAATGCAATGATTCTTTCACTGAATGGGCAGCTGGCTCTCGAGGAGATTTTCTTGTTGCTAAGTGTTTGCACATGGACCGTGAAAAAAGGAAATACAAAAGTGAATGATGAAAAGTTGTAATAAGTCACTAAAGTGCAGTTGGGGAAGGTATTATCTTCGTGCATAATTTGCAGTCGCCGTGTAGAAGAGGTGTTCTGTTCTGGGAAAAATGAAGAAACGCACCTAGCATGAGAAAACTTCCCAGCAAAGGACGAACCATTGAGATGGTACGTATTTCTCAATTTCCCATCGAACCAACTGTTGTTAGAAATCCAGAAACAGCAGCAAATTCTGAAACAGACCAACAGCTGACAAGCGCACATGCCACCTGAAAGGAATGCGAAGTAGCGAGAATTATTCACTTGACTTGGTTTTTATATCACGGGGACAGTATGCAAGAGGTCAACATGAATTTCTGCACCAGTTTCTTTGTGTATGAGAGGAATCACATTTTGCCTGCATCTTTGCACATTCCACAGGTCAATGCAATAATTTAATGATTCGGAATATGTGATGTCATGCATCAACAACAAAACTGAGAAGGTGACACATGCTTTCAAATTTGTAAAGAGTGTGGGAGCTTCAGAACGAGGGAGTCAGATTGAAATTGATGAGTCCTGCAACACATCATAAATAGAGTTTGGTCTGTAAGTTCAGAGAAACCTGTGCAGCACAAATCATGTGTGAGGTGGAGTATGGGAAATGGAATATCGTGGCTGAGGGTAGTGAGACGGATTCAGTAGGGGCAGATGAATGCAATGACTGACTGGTTTGCAGATAGGAGTGAAATGTAGTGACTGAAGGGAGTTCAGCGTTCTGGCTGATGTTAATTTGTATTAGTCATTGAGCTGATAGCATTCAGTGACGGAGATGAGTGGAAGTAGTGGCACAGGGGAGAAGGACGTATTTTTTTGGAGGAAGTGGACTACAACACCTGCATGCAATGATTGCAGTTACAGAACAGCGTGTGAGTTGGTGCATAAGGGAAGTGGGTGATCATAATGCCAGCGGTAGAAGTATTGAATTCAGGAACGAGGATTAAGTGTGAGAAATTAATATAATTATTGACGTAAAATGGCTTGAATGAAGAGAGTGGGATGTTGTGACAAGGGTTCGCAGGATGCAGCTACTGAAAAAGTGGGTATCAGTGCCGGAAAGTAATGCATTTAAGTGAGCTATGGGAGTTGGATGCAATGACTGACGATATTTATTTGGAGTGACCAATTAGCTTATGACCAGCCAACAATAGCGTGTATTATTCCAATGGTGTGTGTGTGATGTGGTGCTAAGTGTTTGGATAATTACGTTGGTCATGGGTAGGATAGTGTGCTGTGGTGTGACGGTCAATATGTTGGTACGGATTGTGTTGTAAGGCATTGGAATGTTGTGTTCTGTTTTTGGTAAAGTATCTGACATTTCGTGGCGTGTGTATTTTTGTGAGAGTGGCATTGTGCATGGGAAATGATATGGGTTATGGTTTACTTTATTGGTGATGTCTTTTGAGATATTCTGTGAGATATCGTGATGGCTATAGGATGTATGATACTATTCCAACACGGTGTAAATCCCTCTGCCATTTTAAACAAGCCGCACAAAAATGTACACCTTGTGCCATAATCTGTTAAATTTTGAGAAGCAAAAAACTGTCCCAGAGGTCACAGCTAAAAATAAAGAAAACAAACAATTTTATTCATTAATTCGAACAGAGAATATTCAAACCAACACTTATTTCCAAAGGCTTTCCATTAAAACTATCTTTTACCTCCCACTCTACAATACTAGTCATATAAGAAAACAAAATGTACAAAATAAAATCGCGTTTCAAAACTAGTCAGCTGTGTCGATTCTATTTCGTGGCTTTTCTTCAGTAGATTTTTCTCAAGTTCAGCTTCGATATTCTGTCGCATAAACTTCATGCAGATGTGCACTTTTCGGAGAGCTCTTCAGCTAGTAGTCGAGTTGTTCGCCAACTCACTCGTCAAAATGTCCGGCTTTATCTCCCAAAAGATCGAATCATTTCATTCGCTTGATGTCATCACAAACAGTAAAATTCAAAATCAATTGGAAGTTGTTTTATGGGCACAATTTAAAGGGATTGGCCGAATTTAAATTGTATTTGTTCCATAGCAACACGAATATAGATGTTTGCTTCAAGCAAGTGTGTCATTTTAAATACTCTCCGTCAGCCCGTGCCAACTTCCACACTGTCTTCAATATACAGTACCCTCTTGCACCTTCATAAAACCGCCTTCGTGAAAAAAAACAAATATCATAATGAAAAGATGGCTTCATTTGCTTCCACTATTCTTCAGCCACATTATTATGACTTGCATATGACTTTAATCTAAGTTCATAATAGCCTCTTCCTGTGTAAGATATGTATTTACACACATATGTATAACATAATTTGGAGATGCCGGTGTTGGACTGGGGTGTACAAAGTTAAAAATCACACAACACCAGGTTATAGTCCAACAGGTTTAATTGGAAGCACACTAGCTTTCGGAGCGACGCTCCTTCATCAGGTGATGAAGGAGCGTCGCGCTGAAAGCTAGTATGCTTCCAATTAAACCTGTTGGACTATAACCTGGTGTTGTGTGATTTTTAACTATGTATAACATATATATGTATACATAATAACATTGAATGTATACCAATCTTGTATACGTTTTGTCAGTTAAATCCTCGGCAACGCATCTGCAGTTACATTCTTCTGACCGACA
>NW_025185032.1:1512-2806 GCF_004010195.1 Chiloscyllium plagiosum | reverse complement strand
ATCAGTTTAAGTTATGCCCCAGGACACTAAAACTCAATTCAATTTGAATTTTACTCTTATGACAACATTGAACCAATGAGATAATCCGATGTTTTATTGGGTATAAAAGAAGCTGACATTTTGAGAATAAGCCAGTGAGAGAACAACTAACTGCCATCATCAGAGTAAAGACCAGCCAAACACTCTCTATCAAGGGTATCTTTTCATATGAAACATCTTTTCAGCAAAAGACTGAAGATAACCCAGGGAGATCTTCAGCTGAAAGGAGCCAGACACCAAACACTACAGCAGATATCTAGTTTTGAAAATTAAGTTGCTGCAATTTTAATAGAGATTTTTATTGTATCAGTATATTGTTGTAGCGTTGGAGGTGGAGAACAGACCTTTAAGAGAAAGGAGGTTTAGAGTTGTAAATACTTATTGTTTAATGATCAGTTTTCGATTTAAAGAATAAATTGATTTTTTTTCCTTTAAATAGTCGAATGTGGGAGTTCTCTGTCACTCATACTTTAACAGATTACGAAGCGACGTGAGCTTTTCTGGGTGTTTGAGTTAATTCGCATAAAGTTTCACTGCCGTGTCATAACAGACTCCAGACCCAATCCCCACCAGACACAATCCCCTCGAGACCCAATCATCTCCAGACACAATCACCTCCACGCCCAATCTCCTCCACACCCAACCCATTTGCACCCATTCCCCTCCAGACCTTATCCTCTCCAGACCCGATCCTGTAAGGGAAGGGATGCCAGGATATTGAATCAACAACCCTGAAGAAACAGTAATATATTTCCAATTCTGAATGACGATAGATCTGGAGGTTTACTTGCAGGGGCTGGTGCCCCTTTGATCTGCTACCCTTGTCTTACTGGATGGGCGTGGTCATCGGTTTGGAAGGAACTATCTGAGAAGCATTGGTGAATTTCTGCAGTGCAACTGCCTATAGTACTCACTATTGCGAATGAGCATTGGTTGTAGACTGACTGCATATTTGAGGATGTAGTGCTAATCAAATGTACTTTGTCCTGGATACTGTTGAGCTTGTTGAGTGCTGCTGGAGCTGCACCCATTCAGGCAAGTGGTGAGTATTCCATCACACTTCTAACTTACGTCTTGTAGATGGTGGACCAGCGTTAGGCAGTTAGGATGTGAGTGATATGATTCAGGATTCTCTAAGCTCTGACATTCTCTTGCAGCCACTGTTTTGAAAAGGCTAGTCCAGTTCAGCTTCTGGTTAATTGTAACACAAGGATGTTGATAGTAGTGGATTCAGTGATAGTAACAGACGTCAAGG
>NW_025185032.1:0-1107 GCF_004010195.1 Chiloscyllium plagiosum | reverse complement strand
CTTTCATTCTCTAAACTCCAGTGAATATCATCCTAACCAATCAAATCTCTATTCATACCTTATTCCTGTAATCACAGGAATCAGTCTGGTAAAGATTTGTTACACTCCTTCTGTCGCCAGGACATTCTTCCTCAGATAAAGGAGACCAACACAGCACATAATACTTCAGGGGTGGTCTCACCAAGACAGTTGCAGCAAGACATGCCTGTGCCTGTACAACAACCCTCTCACGGTGAAGGCCAACATACCATTTCCCTTCTTCAGCCCCTGCTGCACCTGCCTGCTTCCTCTCCATGACTGATGTACAGGGACACCCAGGACCTATTGCACCTCCCCATTTCCCAATCACTCACCATCCAGGGAATAATGGTCTTGCCTGGTTTTGCTCTGAAAGTGGATAAACACATATTTGTCTCCATTATAGATCACCTGCCATGCATTTGCTCACTCATTACACATGTCACAATCAGACTGAAGCATCTCTGCATTCACCTCCCAGCTCACCATCCCACCCAGCTTTGTGTCATCTGAAAGTTTGGAGAGTTTTATATCTAGTTCCTTTTTCCACTAAATCATTATGACAGATTGTGAATAGTTGAACCCAAACACTGATGCTTGACACTATTCACTCTCTGTCATTGAGAAAAAAAAAGTTTGTTCATTCCTAAACTGTTTCCTGGCTTACAGCCAGTTCTCTATCCGTGTGACTGGGCAATGTACTGACATGTGCTTTAGTTTTTTTTCATGGAGCCTTATGGTTCCTGTTTAATAATCAAATGATAAATGAAAGTAAATTGAAAAGCCTGTTTTTAACAAGCTCATATCACTTCTCAAACGATCAGCAATGTTTGGTTGTTCCAGGCTGACCAAGAGGTCAGATTTGGCCAAGGAAATCATTAATTCATTGGTGATTTGGAATGTCTACAACTCTTTCCATGGCGAATTCATACTAGGTATGGAGCTCCCAGAATTAAGAAAATATAACTGGTGGGAAGGTGTAACGTCTCATTACCAGTTGGATAGGTTGGTATAGTTGGTGCTGAATTCTGTCTTGCATCATATAGGTTACAATAACTGAGTTTTTCCAGTGTTACTGATTTCCTGATC
>NW_025185031.1:0-2806 GCF_004010195.1 Chiloscyllium plagiosum | reverse complement strand
GCGATGGTGAGTACCTCCAGCCATATTGGGTTGGCGAATCGGGCTGGTATTGAATGAGAGGGACACCTCTCATTCAATGGTTAATGAGGCGAGTTCGATAAGATAGCACCAGGAAACTAGCTCGGCCTAGTGTAGATGATCCCTCCGTCACAGTCAATGGAAATGGCACTGAGACAAATTCTTGTAAGATTTAGCTCAATAAGCCAAAGACTCTGCTGACCCTACACCCAGATACAAAGCTGCAGAACAAATACTCATCTAAAACTCTGCATCATCTGAACTCCCACCAATATCATGTTCACCTACAATTCCTGGAAACACTTATGTTACAGGATGCTGTTAAAATGTTTTCATTTCTGCATTCTAAAACCTGGGAACACTTCCTTCCATAACATTTTCTCTCAGTCTCCCCCTCTCTGTCTATTTCCCATTCCCCTCCCATTTGTTATTGTTTAAACTGATTCCCCCTCCATCTCTGTATCTCTGTGGCAGGGATGTTCACACCCACAGCATCGCCTTGTCAGGGCACAATGGAGAGATGGAGTTGTAAATGGATGGGAGCTGCACAGCCTGTCACTTTCAGCCCGGGCTGCAAGTTTCCCCACGCTGGGCAGTGATCTAAAACACCGTTACTGAGCAATGCACTGGGGTGGTGTTCACAGTCCTACAGGTTGGGAGGGTAACTGCTCCTCTTTTACAGATTAATTCACGGGTGACCACTGCACAGGTCACTGTGCTGGTCAGACTATCTGGTTGAGGTATATAGATAATGCCCTGCTGTGGTCTGCACTTCTCCCGCTGCTGGACAGATATCTACTCCGGGGTTATAGATCAATGCACTGCTATGGTCTGCACTTCTCACCGCGCTGGACAGATAAGTGGTCTGGGATTATAGATCAATGCCCTGATCTGATCTGTGCAGTGCTCCACTCTGGACAGATTGCTGGGTTGTACTGAGAAGGACACTGGCCTGGTCTGCACTGTGTTCCACGGTGAACAGATATATCATCTGGGTGTATGGTGTCTGGGCTGGTTCTGTGCGGTGGATTGAGAATGTGGTATATCTAACCATTTCAGCTGATCTGGCAATGCCTTTAGTTCTCATTCCTGTGATTGGACCCTCCGTCTCTCACCCCATTAATGTTACAGTGTGCCCAGGCACAGTACATCATGTTGGTGGGGTGGGTAGGGGGAAAGGTGATGGACAGGTCAAAGAGTTCCCCGGAACGTTCTGTACCCAACATTCTGTAACTGTCATTCCCCGGAACGTTCTGTCCCCAACATTCTATAACTGTCATTCCCCGGAACGTTCTGTCCCCAACATTCTGTAACTGTCATTCCCCGGAACGTTCTGTCCCCAACATTCTGTAACTGACATTCCCTGGAACGTTCTGTCCCCAACATTCTATAACTGACATTCCCCGGAACGTTCTGTCCCTGACATTCTATAACTGACATTCCCAGGAACGTTCTGTCCCTGACATTGTTTGTGAACGGCCGGACGTCAGTGAATTGAACAAACGATAAGATCCCGAGGGAAGATATTCCGTTCCAGGGAGAAGGAGACACTGCTCCGAAGGCCCCTCAGGCAGTTAAAGGGGTGAATACGTTTTCCCTGCGTTTACATTTCTCCACGACACAGGATCGACCACAATTTAGACCAAAATACAGAAATTCCCAAACTCCGTCTGTCTTCAGGAAACTGGGAGAGGATCCTTCAGGACAATAACGTTTCCACCCTCCGTATTAGGAACTGGGAGGAGTGACCTGTGTCTGCTCTCGAATGTTCGAGTGTGTGGGAATGTTCTAGAAACCATTTGTCCTTATGGATGTGTCTCTGTGTGATTGGGGAGGGATGGTTTCTTGTGGTTTATGTCACTTTTTTGTCAGTAATTCAGATCTTCCCATTTGTTACTCCAGCTCCGATTATTTTAATAAATCCCTGATTGCAGGGACACCTTTGGAAATCTCACTGGGTCCCCGATCAAACGGGTCCCTTTGCCTCCAGGCTGATGGATAATGGATTTGTTTTCCTTCCTCACAGTTAACGTAGTGACCATCTACGTCCTGCTTTATAAAGATTGTGGATTGTCTCCATGTGTCAGACGTTACCTGGGGGCCATGGCAGCGGCGGATCTCCTGGTCATTATCGTCGACCTGATCCTGAGACACATTCCCATTGTTTATCGGGAACAGTTTTATTTCCTGAGGCACTCCGTCCCCGTGTGTAATATCCACGCCATCCTGCTTTATGCAGCCACTGACTGCTCTGTCTGGTTCACCGTCACTTTCACCTTTGATCGGTTTGTGGCCATTTGTTGCAGGAAGCTGAAAAGTAAATATTGCAGTGAGAAAACGGCGGCTGTGGTTCTGGGAGCAGTGACTGTGCTGAGCTGTTTAAAGGACATTTCCTGGTATTTTATGTTCACGGCTCGGTATTGGCTGGAGAACGGCCCCTGGTTTTGTGAGATAACAGAGGCTGTTGTATTCTCCATTGTCTGGGTCACAATCGAGTTCCTCCACCACATTCTAACCCCGTGTGTCCCATTTCTCCTGATTCTGCTGCTCACCGTCAGACACATTGTAGTGACCAGCAGAGCCCGCAGGAGACTCCGCGCTCCCACCAATGGGGACGCTCAGTCTGACACTGAAATGAGAAACCGAAAAAAATCCATCATTTTACTGTTTGTGATCTCGGCCAATTTCATCCTGTTATGGTCAACGTGCATGCTGTATTCTATATGGAGACGGATGTGGTATCTTGTGGATACCCCTGTGTATCTCGATTACTTTGTGCGGGAATTGG
>NW_025185030.1:1570-2806 GCF_004010195.1 Chiloscyllium plagiosum | reverse complement strand
CATTGTGGAGGAACGGGGATCATATGGGCCATGACATAGCTCCCACAATGTTTCTACCCAGTTTTATAAGCTTGTTAAGAAGTCGTTTGATGTGTTCTTTAGCCGATGGATTGAGATTAAAAGCTGCGAGGTTATGCTGCTACTCTATCGAGCCCTGGTGAGACCACATTTAGAATATTGTGATCAGTTCTGGTTGCCTCGTTATAGGAAAGATGTGGAAGAGGTGAGGTTGCTGAGGAAATTTATCAAGATGTTGTATGGACTGGAGGGCATGTCCTGCAAAGAAAATTTGAGGGAGCTCGGGTGTTTTCCACATTGTAAGGAAGAGGAATGGAACGTGACTTGACAGCGGTATACAAGATGATGAGAGGCATAGATAAGTGGATAGCCAGAGACTTTCTCCCAAGGTGGAAATGGCTATCTCGAGGGGGTATGATTTTAAAGTAATTCGTGGAAGGTTTAGGGGAGATGTCAGAGGTAAGTTCTTTACACAGAGAGTGGTGGGTGTGTGCAATGAACAGCCAACAGTTGTAGTACAATTAGCTCTATTAGGTATATTTAATTGGATAGGCACATGAATGATAGTATAATGAAAGATATGGAGGTGAGTCTGATTTTAGAGTCGGATAAAAAGTCAACAGAACGTCAACGGCCAAAGGCCCTGTACAGTGCTGCACTGTTCTATGTTTCCAGTTTCACCCAGCTTATGGATTCCCCTTAAATTGTTGAATGTGTGCGGGAGTGATGTGTGTGAGATCAGGAAACTTTGGAGGGGTGTAAGGCCAAAACCTCCAGTTATGGTGTGCATTGTTACAGTCACCAGAAAGCCAGTATAATATGTGTGGTTACTTAGACTAGAGAGATTCCACCAAGTTCAGTTATTAATGTGATTTGTGGATTGCCGTTTTCTGCTGGTTACTTCACATACATTCTACTGTGTGATCCATGTAGTAATCTCTGACCATTCACAGATATGGACTATTTCATTTTGATACTGTATCATGTGAAGGTGACATTTATTGGATACGGATTTAGAGGTTTCTTTGTGAGACACAAGGCACTCCAATAGATTGTCAACTTGTTAACGTCTTCACCCATGTCTGGTCCAGGATGCAGAAGTATGGAGTCCAGGAGACAGGTCAGGTTTCATCACCAGAGGTAACTTGTATGATGAGATTCTGGCTCTCCATGTCAACACGTCTGCTCTCTGGGCCAGGCTCTGACTGAAGATGAATT
>NW_025185030.1:0-1457 GCF_004010195.1 Chiloscyllium plagiosum | reverse complement strand
GGCAGCTGTAAGGTCCAATAGCACTGTAAATGATTTCAGATAAATTGGAAGCAATTTTCAGTGTAGCTTATTGCAAGGTGTTGAGTTTACTGACCTGAACAATAATCGGATGTTTGCTATATTTCATGAATTGGGCAACAATAAGATGAGAACGATAACCATTCTTCTGAACTATAATATCTTAAATCAATTCTGTTAATTCTATATCTATGGAACTAAAATATAAACTCCTGTCAAAAGAGATATAAACTATAATATAAACTCCTAACACAGAGATAAAGCATGTACATTTTATTTTATCAATAAAGAACACAACACTTGTGGTGATTAGAATTAGATATTCAATGTCAAGATTCAAAGCAATATTTTGCCACTCCAATATTTTTAAAGTGGTTGGCTTCTGAGTGATTACATGTTCAGAGTGAGCAGAAGATTGAACATACAAATAGAATGAGCGTTCTTATACATTTATATATATATATCAATCAGTTTAATTTCTCACTGAAATGTGTGATCTTCTGCTATTTGCCAGCAATTTTAAAATGGCAATAATTCAACATGAACTGTAAATATTAAACTAAATAAATTATTTCTGTTATCAAATTTCAGTGAACAATAGCCTCAGGTGACTGACTGTGAGGAGTTTGCACGTTCTACCCGTGTCTGCGTGGGTTTCCTCCGGGTGCTCTGGTTTCCTCCCACAGTCCAAAGATGTGCAGGGTCAGGTGAATTGGCAATGCTGAATTGCCCGTAGTGTTAGGTAAGGGCCGAAGGGCCTGTTTCCACACTGTAATGCAATCTAATCTAATCTAATAATTTGAAAACTTTCAATTTTTAGAATGAATGATATTTAATATGAAATGTGGACAGTGAAAAAGACAACGAACATAATATTGTCTCAGAGAAACGACAAAGCTTTCCAAAGGGTTTTGTGCCAAAGCAATGATATATTTGTTTTAGCAATTAGAACAACACATGTGAATTATTCATGTTCTGAGTAATAATTAGACTTCATAATGAAGCTGACCTTGCATTACTTGCATTTTAAATGCTTATGCTGCACCAAATAATCAGATATTTGCGAGCATTTACAAGGTGAAATAATTGGATACTGACTTTTATTCACAACTGATACATAATAAAGTACAAAACTCTATTAGCCACAAAATACATGACCCCAACACTAATTTCTTGCGTATTGATAAGGAAGTACGCCATTCTGATTAATCTGCATATCCATCTTAGGACACGCCAAACAGAGACAAGCCCAAGAATTCCTAGAAACATGGCATTCCAACTGGAACTCCATAAACAAACACATCAATTTCGATGCCATCGCCCACCCTCTGACGAAAAGGTCCGGAAAAGACATCATCGACAGAGGAATTAACATGACCAACTCAAGGAAACCGAAACACTTAAATAGAAAGTGAGAGATAATGCCAGCACTTCACTGG
>NW_025185029.1:0-2806 GCF_004010195.1 Chiloscyllium plagiosum | reverse complement strand
TCGAGAATGAAACAGAAAGGGATATTTCCTCAAAAATGCAACAGACTCAATGTCCATTGTTCAGCAGCAGTAACCCCAACAAGACTCCTCTCCCACATCCAGATACTCAGTCTAACCCTCATTCACAATCCAGTTACCAGGCTCACACCCAAGTCTCATTGTTCCCACAAACCTTCAGCTGTTCAACTGATGCTTCACACAACAAAATGGTTAGAACCAGTGAGATAACGATAATGTCTGCATCTCCTGTGTCCCCCTAAGATAGATCACAGTATCACAGGGAACAGTGTCGCAGAATCAGCACCAGGGAGTAAACTGAGTATGATGGTGTGTTTTTGCTTTCTGATTTACATTACCTCAAACTTTATTTTGTTGCAGCAATTGGACACATTACGCAAAACAGAAGGACTATTCCTTCTGCACATTCTCAAAACGCTCTCACTACCATCCTGTTGTCTGGTATAATCATGATTCTGGTTACAGTGTGACTATGGATATCCTACTACCCAGCCCACCCTCATCCAAACCTCACCTCTTTTCTAATTGTCTACTTTTAGATCCCCAGCCTGATCAGTCTCAGTGTCCCATGGAGGAAGAGGACAGCATCTGTACCACCTTGATGAAGAAGCTCCTGATCTGACACTCAGACACCAACTCAAACATTGGCATGACACTTGTGTTGGAGGCTGGTATCAAACTAGAACCAACATTTGGTGAGTCACTGGGTGTGAGTGGACTACAGCCAAACAAGAATGATTCACATTCCAGCTCAGTGCAGGGCAAGGTCAACAGGAAGCCCTGGCACAGGGGACTCAGGTGAAGACCTCGGTGGAGATGTATGCAGAAGAATGCTGATGAGAGGGACGCTGAGATGCTGTGTGTATTAACGGACCTGTCAGACACTCCTAAACCTTCAGGATGGATGGCGTAATCAATCAAGGCTTCATTGTAGCTGGAGACATTTTATGAAGCTTGATCTCTCCACAACCTCTCTCTAATCTCCCTCAAATGGTGCACACCCACTTCCACTGCTGCCTGTGGAGTTTTCACACTCTACCCATGCCTGCGTGGGTTTCCTCCTGGTGCTTTGGTTTCCTCCCACAGTCCAAAGATGTGCAAGTTAGGTGAATTGGCCATAGTTTATTGCCCATAGTGTTCAGGGATATGTTGGTTGGGTACACTAGTCAGGGTTAAATGTAGAGTAATAGGGGAATGGTTCTGGGTGGGTTATTCTTCGGAGGGTTGGTGTTGCCTTGTTAGGCTGAATGGCCTGTTTCAACACTGTTGGGATTCTATAGTGATTCTATGATTCTACGAATCTGTCTAACAATTCCTGGGGAACTATCCAGCCAAGTACATTGGAACTAAGTTTAAATCATTATGGAAGGTCTCAATGAGCAGGGAAATTGTCCATCGGAATTTTCAATTTCTTGGTCATTTACCACGTTGATCTGTGTGCCAGGGTTTCCACAAGATCCCAATGGGTATCTTTGGGCATATGTCTGCTCTCCAATGATACAGAGATTAAAGGCTTTGGATTAACATTTCCCTCAGGCCTGAAGTGTTGATGTATTATGGATCGGCTGCTCCTCAATGAGACACTGTCAACATCACCTGGGAGGTAATCAGCTACTTCTCAAAAGGGCTTCTAAATTCAAGTTTCATTGTTGCAGAAATCTGTACTTTGTCATTAGTTTTAACGTTATTCAAGACTTGCCTTTCCTGAAGATTTGATTCCTTTTGATAATGCTGCCCCCATTATCAGACAGACCAGGAGCAGACAAAGAGCTAAATACCAGACTATCTCCCCAGTCTCATCCATTGAACTGGAACGGCGTAAAACCACTTGACTAAAAATAAAAGACAACAGAAAAACATATTATTCAAGGACACTCCATTACACACAGTTACTATCAGACATAAATGATCGGGAAGAGGGCATTAATGATCTGATCAGTAAGTTTGCAGATGGCATGAAGATTGGTGGAATAGCAGAAAGCATGGGGACTGTCAAATAATACAGGAGAATATAGGTGGACTGGAGAGTTTGATGGAGGAGTGGCTGAGGAAGTTAATCCGGGCAAATGTGAGGTAATGCATTTTGGAAGTTCTAATTCTCAAGAGAACTATACTGTAAACGGTAGAGCCTTGGGAAAAGTTGATGGGCAGAGAGATGAGATCTGGGAGTTCAGGTCCATTGTACTCTGAAGGTGACTGCATAGGTGGGTAGAGTGGTCAAGAAGGCATATGGTACACTTACCTTCATCAGACGGGGTACTGAGTATAAAAGCTGGCAGGTTATGTTAAAATTGTACAAGACTTTGGTTCGGCTGCATTTAGAAAACTGTGCACAGTTCTGGTTGCCGGATTATCATAAGGATGTGGACACTTTGGAGAGATTGCAGAGACGGTTTATGAGGATGTTGCCTGGGATGGAAGATACTAGCTGTGAAGTGAGGTTGAGTAGGTTAGGATTGTTTTCATTAGAGAAAAGGAGATTGAAGGGGGACCTGATTGAGGTCTACAAATCATGAAGGGTATGGACAGAGTGGATAGAGATAAGCTTTTTCATCGGGTAAAGGATTCCAGATTGAGAGGTCATGCGTTGAAGGTGAGAGGAGAAAGGTTTAAGGGGGTACACGTGCAGCAGGTACTTTACACAGAGGGTGATAGGTGCCTGGAATGTGTTGCCAGCAGAGATAGTAGAGGCAGACACAGTAGATTCATTTAAGGTGTGTCTGGACAGATGTATGAGTTGGTGGGGAGCAGAGGAATACAGATCCTTAGGAATTGGGCAACAGATTTA
>NW_025185028.1:0-2806 GCF_004010195.1 Chiloscyllium plagiosum | reverse complement strand
GTGAACTCAAGGAACTCTCTCAAAATCAAACGTGCAAGAAATAGTAACCCCTTCAGGTGAGACAGCACATGGAGCTTTTCACTTGTTTAATAATCTGTTTATTGAGCGCAGAAAATCAGAATCTGACAATTACAATTATGTTAAAACTGAATAAGCTGTGATTTTCTGGAAGAGTGGGCGAACTAGGTATGAAGGGCTGAACGGCCTGCTGCTGCTCATTGTTTGGGTGTCCCCGTGTGTCTCCAACCATCAGTCAATCAGGTATAACAGCGTGTTCCTGAGCATGGTGATTGGTAACCCATACTGCCTCCCCCTCCCCATCCACTGCTGGTGCAGATCCATGTCATTGCACTGATGGAATCCTGGCCATACATGAACAAGTCCGACATTGTTAACACTGTGGCCATGTCTGAGCATCTCTTTGTTGTTTTGCAGAGTCATGAAGTGAACAGTTTATGTGAACAACTATTACACCACGTTTCCGAACTTTGTTCTGAAATTGGACAGAATCACTGCAAAAGTTAATGTGTCACTGCAGATGAAATCTTTCAGCATTTCTCCGATGTACATAAAAATGACGAGAGAGCCATACTTTCTGCGAATTGTTCCTTTAATGCGGAAGTGTAAGTTATTTGCACCGTACACTGTCCACAAAAGGATGAAGCTAATGGAAATGGTGAAGAGGGAAATCACCGACTTCCTCTGGTCTCTATCTCTGCGTCTTTGTGACACTCTGCCGTACTCGGGCCCCTCAGTGTCTTGCGGATTCGACTGGCCACCAAAATGTATCTGACAGCCATACTGCTCATCAACAAAATTAACACGATTTGGATGAAAAGAGTTAAAATGTTATCAAGTCGTTAAACCCCAGTCACCTGGGATCAGTAAAATAACTTAAGCTTACACGGCAGTACCATGGAACGTTGTAGCTACCCTCCTAGACTTAAACTAAAAATAGAAAGGATTTCTATTTTTGGGACAGAGCAGAATGCCAGTTGCAGCGAGAACCACAGCCAAGTCTTTGTCTGTCCAAAATTTTCTCTTTGCTTTCGGCAGCAAATGGTTACACAACGATCAAAGGAGAAAAGACAGTGAGCCAGACCGAACACTCTGTGGCTGCACTGACAAGGGCAAAGCTGGCACTGTACACAAGAGTGATGTTCAGAAAACATATTGGGAAGTAAAATTGCTTCAGTCGACTGAATATGATCTTCGTGAGAATGAACACTAGACCCGACACTGCCATAGCCTACAGGCAGCGTGTTGTGCAGTTGCAGAGGCCACACTTTTCCCGGCGAGAACCAAAATCACCAGGAAATTAATGACAGAGGCAACAAGTGAATTGGAAATCAGAAATTACTAATCAAATATTATCCATGTCTGCTCAGAGAGCAATGGAAGATCTTAGCTCCTAAACGAGTCAATTGAAGGATTCAGATATCAGGTGTCAACAGGACAGCTCCAAGCCAGACTCATTTTAAAGCAGATCACTCCAGGATTGGGGACAGGAATTTGACAGACGAGAAGTGGTCGTCAATTTTACGATGAGAGGTAAGAGGTTTAGAGGAGATTGGAAGAAAAAACTTTCAACCAGAGAATGAGGGGATCGTATAATTCCGTGCTTCGGACTTTAACAGGACAAACACTTGATGTATTGCAACATTCATGACGAGGAGTACCGTGTTGAAACCTGGGACAAGTCTTGATTTAGTGCAGCTTTGAAAACACAAACTCGATGGACCGAAGGACACTTCTGTCCAGTCGGGTTCTATGATTCGAAGATTTGCTTCTGGGAGACAGGTTGGGAAGAGAATCAAATTAAGCAAAGATTGTAGATGCTGTAAACATGGAACAGAAACAAAAGTGAATAGCGAAACTCAGCAGGCATGCCAGAATCTGTGAGAAGACAAACAATATTACCAGAATCACTTAATCAGATCATCTTAAGCGAAACATTGGTCACTGGACACAAAACATCAACACAGTTGAATCCTCGCACAAGATCCTGTCATTGCAAACAAGAGATGGGGTTCATATCTAAAAGGGAATTGAGAATCAAAGTGTTGACATTCATCCACTATGGATCATTTATTAGACTGGTCTTTGCATACCAAAGTTTTTCCTGGCGTTGTCTTATAAAATAAGTCATTTGTTGCACAAGGGAAGATGGACTTATTCAATGGAAAATGCGAACAGAGCTGACAAAGTTTTGGTTCATTATTCAAAGCATCAAACACTATGTGAGCCCTCTATGTGATGGTAAACTGGGGATCTGCTAACTTACTATGTCCCTCATGATTTGTTTTGGAAAGTCAGGAATTCCTTAGAATGTTTCGCAAGTATTCCAAATTTGAAGGTCCATTGAAGCAGCAAAGAATGTACATTTTATATTGGGAAATATGAGCTTTTTAATGCATTCTCTGCATTGTCGAAGTCAATTTTCGAATGTGCGTGTTGATGTTTGATGAATAAAGTATATAATGTAGAAAAAAAGAGACACATTTCTCTGTTGCAATTAGTGGATGTGGCTGCTTTAATCTGAGTACGATAAACATAATATAATAAAAATCCGACCGGTCTGACTCCCTGATGTGTTCTGATCATATCAGTGGAAACTACAATATTTCTTTAAAATCACTTTATAATGTGAATATCTAAACAAGGCAAGCAATATTAACCTAATGATCAAATTGATAACACCCCTCAGTCTTCCTGAATTCCCAAAGAACCTCAGATCAGTTCCAGCATTGAAAAAGGTCATTCATATCTGGGCCGACTGAATAATCTAAATAACTGTCCAATCCCA
>NW_025185027.1:1479-2806 GCF_004010195.1 Chiloscyllium plagiosum | reverse complement strand
TCCTGAATGAAGGAACTGTGGCTGCTTTCAGGAAAGGTTATTCACCAACATGATGTACATGGACACACTGTAACATTAATAGAGTGAGAGCTCCTTCAGTTCCTCTGTCTCTCCCCACTTAATGGCTACTCTGCAGATACCATGTATACCGTCGGGAATCCCACTATACTGGGAAAATAAGGATACACCTGGCAGCTTCCCGCTGAGGGAGAAGCAATGTATTGACCTCATCCACCATATACATCCTCCATCACCGAATGGTGACATTGATGTTGAGATACTGGGAGATGATGGAGCTGTCACCGACTCCGGCCTGGAAAGTTTCGGATCACAGAAGCTGAATGAAACTGTGACCCTAATAACCACTGCCAGCACAGTCTTCACCCTGGCGTGAAGCTGCAGGTCGTGTTAAAGAAGGTGACACCGCTCGGTGACCAGCTCCTTGTTCAGTCCAGATCCCCTCACACTCTGGGTTAAGTGTAACTTGGGAAGCTGTTCCTGGAAAACCCGGGGTGGATACAGCAGATCCCTTTCCCTACACACACTCACTCCGTGGTTTCAGCGCTTCCACTGTCTGCAGCCTTTGTTCCATTTGGTGTTCATGTTACACAACCAGATGCTGTTACCATAGTCCCCATGCTCCATCCAAAGTTGGGTCACTAAATCCTCTGGTCTCACTGAATGTCTGAGGCAGCTCACAGCACAAGCTCCAGCAAACCATCCCCAGCAACCCCACTAAGTTTTCAACAACAGGAGTCAGTCAGAAAGCCCTCGGCTGGACCAGACCAGATCCCCGCAAAATAATTTAAGAAGGCCACTTATACCCAAACCTTTCCTTACTTTAAATATAGATGTGATGTGTGCTTTCCAAATATGTTGTGACTGGTCAAAGCACTCGACATTAAGCCAAATATAATCTATTCAAATGGTTTAGTTAAAATACAATCAAAGAAAAGAACATTTGGGATAGCTTATATGTTGGAACACTTACACAAACAATTGATACCATACCTTCTTGGTATACACTGCTTGGCACAAAGATAAATTCAATACAGATTCTTACATACCGTTTTTTGATCCAGGAGAAATCAACATCAACAACCATCTCAGAGAGAAAAGCAGCTAAGGATCATGTATTGGAACTTCTAACCCTGCTGGGATCTCCAACTACTTCTGAATGCCGCAGCTAAAAACAAAACGAGCAAACCTGGTCTGGGAGAGCTGGCCACTGCCCTTCCATTGTTACCACCGTTTTAATAAAACCTATAGGCCTCCTCAGTTATTTACTTAAACTGTTTTCAGACAGCAGTTCCACACCTCTGCCTTT
>NW_025185027.1:0-1421 GCF_004010195.1 Chiloscyllium plagiosum | reverse complement strand
GCGTTTGGTATGCTTTCCCTTATTGGTCATAGTACTGAGTACATGAGTTGGGATGTCATGTAGCGGCTGGACAGGACATTGGTTAGGCCACAGTTGGAATATTGCGTGCCATTCTGGTGTCCTTCCTATCGGAAATATGTTGTGAAACTTGAACAGGTTCAGAAAAGATTTACAAGTATGTTGCCAGGACTGGAGGGTTTGAGCTATAGGGAGAGGCTGAACAGGCTGGAGCTGTTTTCCTGGAGCGGCAGAGGCTGAGGGGTGACCTTTTAGATGTTCACTAAATTATGAGGGTCATGGATAGGATAAATAGGCAAAGTCTTTCCCTGGGGTCGGGGAGTCCAGAATTAGAGGGCATAGGTTTAGGGTGAGAGAGGAAAGATATCAAAGAGACCTAAGGGCCAACCTTTTTCACGCAGAGGGTGGTGCGTGTATGGAATGAGCTGCCAACGGATTTGGTGGAGGCTAGTACAATTGCAACATTTAAGAGGCATTTGGATGGGTATATGAATAGGAAGGGTTTGTAAGGATATGGGCTGGCTGCTGGCAGGTGGGACGAGATTGGGTTGGGATATCTGGTCGGCATGGACGGGTTGGACTGAAGTGTCTGCTTCCATGCTGTACATCTCTATGACTCTGTAATTCTATGATTGCAATGCATATATATTATATTGACTCTGAGCATATAAATGTTCACAATGAGATTCGATTTCAGTCATTTTACTCCTGCCACAGAATGCCTTTGTCTTTCTTCATTCACGTCCCCAGAATATGTCAAAAATTAGGTTTTCTCACCCTGTCAACTGCAAAATTTCAAATTGAATGGCAGCAATAATAAGCTCAATCGCAACAAACTGGTATTTCTTTGCCTGAACGTCTCCGAAAGCTTTAAGGGGTCACAATCAGTGAAAAAGATTTGTCTCAGGTATGTTATTCGCAATTTAAATGCTGAAATGTTGTAACGACAACACCAAGCTCAAGGCCTCCTTCCCCAATGTGGAATAAATCTGTTGATGTTTCCACCGGACCCTCCAACCACACATTACATAATGGATCACTCCTCATCTCTCCAATAGTCCTTCTGAATTACATAGCTCCTCATGTCTCAGCATAAAAGTATTACATGCTTCTTTACCTCTTAATGCTTTACCTGCTACTTCAGGCCTTGGCCAGTAAACCTTAGTCTCACATGTATATATTTTAAGAAGATCTCGCACATTCTTCTCAATCTCTCACAAAAAACAAACTTTGATTTCTGAACCAAATTATCATCGTCAGCCATTTAAAATTCTAATCTTGTCATTCTTTCTCTCTGCTCTTCCACACGTGTTTTCATGACTGCAGGAAGTGAATTGTTGAACTTCTCCAAAATACGAATCTCTCTAAGTGTGCCATAGTTTTGCTCTGTTTTTAATGCCCTT
>NW_025185026.1:0-2806 GCF_004010195.1 Chiloscyllium plagiosum | reverse complement strand
TTGGGGGCTTGGGTCCGTGGCTAGGGAAGGTGATGATAAATCCAACATGAGATTTGAATAGATTTGGGAAAGAAAAGATCTCAGCAGATTTAAACACCTGCCGATTAGTGTCCTAGATATTTAAATAAAATGGAGATGAAATGTTCGGTTAATTCCGGATCCTTGTGGTTGGTTAAATTAAAAGGTAGCGAAATGTATCCTAAGATTGCAAAAGGTAGCGAAATGTATTCTAAGATTGCTGAAGGGATTCTGAGGTTTGAAGACGGTTCTTAAATTTGATAACAACTTTTAGAAAGAACAATGAAGGCCATACTTTGAGAATTAGAAAACAGGTTAGAATTGAGGCTAACCAGGCACAAAAGGAAAACAGAATACGCAATGAAGTTAGTCAAGCACATAGATGAATCAGAGAAACAGGCAAATGCATTAGCCTGAGAAAAGTTCAAGTTGCAACTGAGTCAAATGGATTTCAAAGATAAAGGAAGAGAGAGAAGAAAGAGAGAAGAGAAAGACAGAGAGAGAGATAGAAGGTTCCCAGCTGAGCAAAGAGAGAGAGAAGAATGAGAGACAAAAAAATAGGAGAGAGAATTAGAACTTCAGAAGTTGTGAATTAGTCAGGAAAGACAACTTAAAGGGAGAGAGATGATCAGAGAATGGAGGGATGACTACGAATATCAAAAATATTGTCACAGTTTGATGAGAAATATGTCAAAGCCTTCTTTATGTCAATTGACAATGTGACTAGGCAAATGAAGTTGTCAGAGTGAGGACGTAAAATTTGAATTTCGATTATTATTTGAAGCAAAAGGTATATGTAGATGTTTACTAACCACAAACTGTTTTTTCAGTTTAAAAGAATACTATAAAATGGCTGAGAATAGTGATTGATTCCTGTAAATCTGTACTGCTGATTTGCGGAATTAAGCTGAAATTCAAAGATTAGAGGACGATAGAGTTTTCATAAAATGAAGACAAACACCTTAATTGGCTATTCAAACTAACCTTCAACTGATACATGGCATGACATTTTAAGTTAATAAAAAATATTTTCCAAGGAATGCCATTGGATTGGCCTGTTGTCAATCATGCCACCATATTATAGTTGATTGGACATTTCTTGGAATTAAGAACCCTTTCCCAGGAAATATCATTGGATTAACCTGCTGTAAATCATGCCATCTTATTATATGTGATTGGTCTTTCTTGTAATTAAGGCTGTACTATCTCTTTAAAAAAGAACATATAAATGATGTGTAATTTTCAAATGTAATTGCACAATTTCACCACGAAACACAGAAGCTTTCACCTCTTTGCTGTTGGATAGAATTCCGTCAAGGTACCTGTATTCAATAAACTAATGACTTTCTTTTGGAACAGACGGTATTCGTTGATTCTTTTGACTGATTTCGAACCCAGAGGCGCCACTTCAGGGGACATAGATCTTCAAGAGGACTTGTGGATAACGCTGGTTCAGATTATGCTGGGTGGCAGAGCTTGTGAGTTATTTGCTGCGCTGTCAGATGAGTGGTCAAGAGATTGCACAGACGTCAAATAGGCTCTTTTAAGTGATTGTGAATTGGTTCCAGGAGCGAATATACAGTGGTTCAGAAACATTAAGATGGAACCAGGTCAGACTTGCATTGAATTCGGAAGAACTAAACTTCGTCATTTTCATAGATGAGTGTAGACCTTAAAAATACATCGGCTCGATGAGGATCTCAGAGAGATTATTCTACGGGAAATGCTTAAAAGCTCACTTCGAGAGGTGATAAGAATTCATGTGGAAGGACAGAAAGTTGAAGAAGTGAGCAGCGCAGTAGAAATGAGATGTGAATATGAATTTTTGCGTGAGGCAAAATTGAGATTCCAACGTGAATCACATCCTGTGAGGGATAGAAATTGGGAGAAGTGGAGCTCCTCCACTACAGAACGAAAATTAGAACATACTGGTAAGAGTTTACCACGGGGAAAAAAGATGCCCAAGAGAGTGAAAAGGAGGTGGAAGTCCTCAGGTGTTTCAACTTTAATAAAATGGGACACGCAAAGTCACAGTGCTGGTCGTGAAAGAAATGCACTGTAAGCAAAGATGTGGTAAAACGGGCTTCGCCAGTGGCAGTCGTGGCACTAGCAAAGGAAATACCAAGAAAAGTCGAGGAGCTGCAGGACAGTGCACAGCAAAGGCAGGGGCAGTTAGTGCCTGATCTCTATAAATACATAACCATCTGGATAATGTTCACTCAGAAAGAGCAGACGGGAGGAAGGAAATAAATTATGATTTTGAGAGTTACGGGATCTAATCAGTCCCTAATAGAAAGAGACGAGCGCATTTGCACACTTTCTGATCTGTTACCTGAGGGAATGGTAGTTTGTGGGATAGATGGACAGTAATGCACCGTTCCCCTATGTAACATCAGGTTGGAGTGCCAACTGAAGACTGGCGAATTAACAGTGGGAATAAGTGACAGCGTGTCAGTTCCAGGAATACAATCTGTTCTTGTGACTGATGTACTAAGATAAATGGTGGGGGTGGCAGCCTTTGTTTGGAAGAACCTAAACAAGAACCAGAAACCTGAGGAGTTAAAAGAGAAATGCCCCGGAAATTTCCCAGACAGTGTGGTAACAAGATCTCACTATCTTTCATCACAGCAAAAAGCAAAATCTAATGAGAAAGAAGAAGGAGTTGAGATTCAGTCAGTGAACACACTGTTTGATGTAATGGTGTAGGAAAAACCTGAACAGGCAGTGGTGGTTAAGCCTGACAGGTTAATGGACCTACATCAGAAAGACGTGACAATGAAAGGTAGGG
>NW_025185025.1:0-2805 GCF_004010195.1 Chiloscyllium plagiosum | reverse complement strand
AGAGCAGTTACTATCACAGATTAGTTTCAGTATGTGAGCTGTTTACTGGGGGAGGTGTAGGAGGGAGTCTCTGTGCTCGCTTCCTGGGAGGTGATGGTGACGATGTGTTGTGAGCCCACCCTCCTGCCCACCGAGAACGTGGGGATCCCATTTGCACCAGCTCGACATAAAAGGGAGATGGCATCAGGGCCATGGCTTCTAAGTTGTGCCGGGGGGATATGGAACTGCCAGTGGGTTTAAAGTGAGAATTGCCCTTCACTGAACATTGCTCCTTACTCGGTCGGTGGGACGTGGATGTTTCAGAATCTCCACACGAAGTGTCCCTGTCCTCTCCGACTCGTACGAGGGTCCTCCCCACATGGCATGGGGAGGGGGGGTGAGGGAACGGGTATCGGGCCCGGATAGGCCCTTTCTGTCCTATTCCAGGCTGTTTCTCCTGGAATGGGAGAAAGGTGTAGGGAGTGAGGGAGGGTGGGAGTGGGTGGATCTGCTGTTAGTGCTGGTGTAGCTGGGGGACATGGTCATGGTGAGGTGTCGGAGGGAGTCAGTCCACAGTGTTGTATCCATGCAGTGTTATTAGTGTGGGGGTGAAGTGGAGAGAGGGGGGGAAAGAGAGGGAGAGAGAGACACACAGAGAGACAGAGACAGGGAGAGAAGGTGCAGCATGCGGCAGTGAGAGTGGTGGACCATGAGCCTTGTTCGGGGGTTGGTGATGTAACAGATGTACAGTGAGTGTGAGGGAGAAGAGAGAATACAGTGAGCCTTATCCTGACAGAGCAGGGAACGTTATTGAAGCTTGTCCTGTATTACTCGGCATTTCTTCAGACCACAGATACTGCACTGAGCTGGCTGGGGAGCTCAGACCATGCTCGGTGGGTCTGGTGGTGTGGCCCACTCTGGGAAGAGAATGGTCCCCCTCTGTACTAGCCCATTCACCAGGACTTCCGTGCCCTTGTCGACAAACCGTGGTGTAATTACCCCTTATCTGCCATGCTCGGGGTAAACTGTTCCTAACAGAGAAAGCTCAACCGTGTGCCCAATGGCCTTTTAAAGATGGCGCCAGTGTCATGGATGATGGAATATCCAGGGACACCCGGGCGATGGTGAGTACCTCCAGTCATGATGGTTGGGAGAATCGGGCTGGTATTGAATGAGAGGCGCACCATGGGGTGGGCTGGGTAGTTAATGAGGTGAGTTCGATAACATAGCAACAGGAAACTAACTCGGCCTCGTGTAGATGATCCCTCTGTCACAGTCAATGGAAATTGTAACTGAGACAAATTATTGTTAGATTTAGTTCAATGAGTCAAAGACTCCGCTGACCCTACACCCAGATACAAAGCTGGAGAACAAATACTCATCCAAAACTCCGCATCATCTGAACTCACACCAATATCATATTCACCTACCATTCCTGGACACAGTTATGTTACAGGATGCTGTTAAAATGTTTGCATTCTGAAACCTGGGAACACATCCTTCCATAACACTGTCTCTCAGTCTCCCCCTCTCTGTATATTTCCTAAACCCCTCCCATTTGTTATTGTTTAAACTGATTCCCCCTCCATCTCTGTATCTCTGTGGCAGTGATGTTCACAGCCACAGCACCCCCTTGTCATGGCACAATGCATAGATGGAGCTGGAAATGGGTGGGAGCTGTACGTCCTGTCACTTCCAGCATGGGCTGCAAGTTTCGCCATACTGCGCAGGGATCTAACACAGTGTTACAGATCAATGCACTGGGGTGGGGTACACAGTCCTACATGCTGGGAGGGTAACTGCTCCTGGGGTACAGATTAATGCACTGGGGTGGTGTACACAGCCCTACATGCTGGGAGGGTAACTGCTCCTGGGTTACAGATCAATGAACTGGGGTGGGCTACACAGTCCTACATGCTGGTGGGGTAACTGCTCCTGGGTTACAGATCAATGCACTGGGGTGGTGTACACAGTCCTACATGCTGGGAGGTTAATTGCTCCTGGTTTACAGATCAATGCACTGGAGTGGCGTACACAGTCCAACATGCTGGGAGGGTAACTGCTCCTGGTTTACAGATCAATGCACTGGGGTGGTGTACACAGTCCTACATGCTGGGAGTGTAAATTCCCCTGGGTTACAGATCAATGCACTGGGGTGGTGTACACAGTCCTACATGCTGGGAGGGTAACTGCTCCTGCGTTACAGATCAATGCACTGGGATGGGCTACACAATCCTACATGCTGGGAGGGTAACTGCTCTGGATTACAGATCAATGCACTGGGATGGTGTACACAGCCCTACATGCTGGGAGGGTAACTGCTCCTGGTTTACAGATCAATGCACTGGGGAGATGTACACAGTCCTACATGCTGGGAGGGCAACTGCTCCTGGTTTATAGGTCTATGCACTGGTGGGGTGTACACATGCTGGGAGTGTAAATTCCCCTGGGTTACAGATCAAAGCACTGGGGTGGTGTAAAGAGCCCTACATGCTGGGAGGGTAACTGCTCCTGGTTTGCAAATTAATTCACGGGTGATCACTGCACAGGTCCCTATGCTGGTCAGTCATTCTGGTTGAGATTTATAAATAATGCGCTGCTGTGGTCTGCACAGCTCCCCTGCTGGACTGATATCTAATCCGGGTTTATAGATCAATGCACTGCTGTGGTCTGCACAGCTCCCGGTGCTGGACAGACATCTAGTCCGGGTTTATAGATCAATGCACTGCTGTGATCTGCACTTGTCCCGGTGCTAAACAGATATCGAATCCCTGTTTATAGATCAATGCACTACACAGCTCCCCGTGCTTGATAGATATCTAGTCC
>NW_025185024.1:0-2805 GCF_004010195.1 Chiloscyllium plagiosum | reverse complement strand
CATACATGAATCACGCTTTGTGTAAAAAAAAAAGCCCCTCACATCTTCTTAAAGTCTGTCTCCTCTCATCTTAAAATAAGATCGTGAAATCTTCCATCCTGGGAAAAACCTTTGCTATTCACCTTATCGATGCCCCTTGTGATTTTATAACCTCGATAAGGAAACCCCTCAATCTCCCACATTACAGTGAAAGAAATCCCAGCCTATCCAGCCTCTTCTTATAGTTCAAACCCTCAATTCCCAGCATCATCCTGGTAAATCTCTGAACCTTCTCCAGTTTAATAATATCCTTGAAATAAATCAACTTTTCATAAATTGGATCCTCGACTCATGATACCATTACCGTCAAAGGAGCTAGATGTCTACTCAGAAGTCTGAATTCTTAAATCCGTTTCTCTCACTACAGCTGCTGCTAGACCTAAGTATTTTTAACATTTCCTTTTTAGTTTCCTCATTAGCAGTATTTGCATTCAGACTTGAAACATCAACTTATTTCTCTAAACTGATGCTGACTCCCCTGCTGAATGTTTTTAACATTGCCTGTTTTTCTGTTTGTCTAACATTTGGAGTTTTTCAGTGTCTGTTTAATAAGAATAGAGATTTTCAGGGATGATTCAATATCATCCAATGTAGATTTTATTGATCCAGGTATGGCCCCAGAATGCTTTAACTTGGCGAGCAGGTTATCTACATGACCGACAGCAGCATTTTTCAGCATTTCTGGAAGCTGGGGTGGAACATAATGTATCTCTAGTACTTGTGAAGAAACAAGAATAAAATGGTCCCCAAGCCTAATAATTGGGAAACATCAAGCATGTAGCACTTAAGAATAAGCTAGACAGTTAAAACTAAATGAAAGCCTATGAGAAGTGTTTTTACATCTATAATTAACTCAACTGACTTCCTAAAGTGGGCCTGAGCATTAATAAAGATCTGAACTAGTGAATCTCCACAAAAACATTAAACTCATGTGATCTACAATAAGGTCATTTATATGCTATACTTTTTACATCAACATCCACAAAAAGAATTGTTTGCACTGAACTGATTCTTGAATCTTTACCATTTCTTTGAGGAGTCAAATTAACATTCATCCAAATGCATCTTACCAACAACTATGATCATATTCATTTAGTTTCTTGTCCCTGTTGGTTTCCAAGGCTTCACATTTCAAAGGTTAATTTAATAAGTTGCCTAATTAGCCAAAATAAGGAGAAAAGAGCATGTTAAGTCTGGATTTTAGATGGTTTGCAAACATGATGGCATTGACGAGAATCTCTTTAAACTTAGATAAGCAATATAGGAACAAATTACTGCTGATGCTGGAATCTGTATGAATACATAAAATGCTGGAAATCACAGTGGGTCAGGCAACATCCATGGAGACAGTAAGCTAATGTTTCAAGTCTAGGCTGACTGAAATTCTGTGATTTCCAGCATTTTTTGTTTTCGATAAGCAATATCCTGTTCCTTTGGTGGTCTTCCCGCGTAGATATTCAAATATCTTTATAGAATAGCCAAAATTAATGTTGTCTTATTGGTCAAGAAAAAATAATTTAATATCAAAGTTTGCTTTGTTACCTAGTAAAGTCCTTGGTCTTTTCATTGCAAACATTTGCTTGTTTGATAACACTGCCAGAATATAATTACAGTCTTCAACTCCACTGTTATTCCCTGCCACCAATGAGTCAGCTTTGAACTCATAACTAAGTTTTAGTTGTCAGATAAAATAATACCTCGGCTTTTTCCTTCCATATGAATTTTCAAGATCAATATCACAGTGCTGTATTGTAAATGTTTTAGCTAGTGATTTATCAAAAAAGAAACATAGTGTAAATATACATGTTCCAGGATTCTTCCATCCAATTCCACCACCTGAACCGCAGTGAGGCATAATTTCCACCTGCCAGTCTGCCATAATCGACAAATCTCAAGGTCATTTGTATTACATTGCCTAACATTAATTCCAGCACCTCCTAAGTGCCAATTCACAGTGTAGCAATTCAACAGTAGTAACTTCCAGTGTTATCAGCGTTGCTCATTGTAAACAAGGAGGAATTAATTTGTTAAGAACTCTTCAATTTTGGGGTTGCTGCAATCAACGAGTATCATGAGCCCCAATCCCTCCAGGAAGTTATCATGCACCGCAGGTTTGCCTGCTTCAGATATTTGGGAGAATGGATAATGAAAGACAGGAAAATCTCCAAAATCTGTACCTGGAATGAAGTTACAAGGCATCTGCCTCATCTCCAAAAGAAGAAAAACTGCAAAATCCAAGCTCAGCTGGATCCTCTTGCAAATTCAGATCCCACCACACAACTTCCACTTCAGAACTATCTCTCCAGACTCAGCCATTTTAAACCCTCCAAAAAGAAGCAAGTCAGAATCAATTTTTGTCATGGATTTCAAGTCAGCATATGAAGTGTTAACATGGGAGAAAAGTGTCATTGTGTGTTTCTCTGATGCAAGTCTTTCCACATGCAAAGTCAGGCCCTCAATCTCTGCCAGATAAGTACATCAGAATTTACAAACAAAATAATTAATATAAATTAACAATTTCAACCAGTTGGATCATTCTTGGCCTTGACCTGAGACAAGTTCTTTCCAGCACCTTCAATAGTAACAACGTTTTTAGTTTTCAGGTTTGACTTACACTTGTAATTATGGTCAATTTATTATCAATTCACCATTAGTTCAATGAATCTTAGTCTTTTCATAAATAATCCTGGTCTACCCAGTTTGCTTTTTTTCGCGGAATATAGATTTTTTTTAAGATTAGATTAGATTACTTATAGTGTGGAAACA
>NW_025185023.1:0-2805 GCF_004010195.1 Chiloscyllium plagiosum | reverse complement strand
TCTGAAATCCCTGGAACATGGTCAGATTGTGAAGTTGCAAACACTTATGTTTCAATTTAATTTCATGATAAGCGATTTGGGGTCTCAATGTGGCAAATCAGCAATCACAAGGTCAATGTGATTCACATTATCATGGAGTTGAGCTTTGAGGAAGGGCTCAGTTTCAGAATTATCCCTGAGAAAATCACAATCTCTTCATTAGGATCTGGGGGAGGGAATGAATAAAAATAGATAAAGTCTGTCTGGTTCTCAGTACAGAAACAGAGTGGTGCTCATGCTCAGATTGAAAGGAACAATGTATGAAGGATTTGCAACAAGGATGGAAGATTTGCCTAGCCTATGCCAGATGGAGAACCTCCAGGAAAAGTAATCATAAAAGATAGTTCTTGGGTTAAAAAGGTACCTGGCTGAGAAATAAAAGTAAGCAAAGGAAACAAGCATTTGCAAGCTAAGGATCAATTTCGGTCTGGATCTGGGAAAACTGATTGCCTACTTAAGGGCAGAGTTATGTGTAGTTGTGAAGTGAATTTTTTTTTGTCGTCAGTAAAGGTGAAATTTTCTGTTCTGTAGTTGACAGTATAAGTTTACTACAATAATAGTGTTTAGCTGATAACTCTTTTAGCCTGATTGTTACAGAGAAATATCTTAAAATATGAAAAAGTGTTTATCACCCTTTTTACTATTAACGGAAAGGGTGAATTGTTTTAAGGTTGCTGGTCTCTGCAGGGATAGGAATGAATGGTAGTGCCACTGACAAACATGTATGAAACAACTAGGAAGAGCATGTTTTTACTTCCCACCTTTCACAAACTCAAGACCTTCCAAAGGACTTCACAGCCAATTAAGTAGCTTTAAGATGAAGTACTAATATAAGGAAAGATATGTTTATCAATTTCCAATACCACGGACCCACTAGCAGCAGTGAGATAATGAATGCTGGTTGAAGGATGAATATTGGTCAAGGCACAGAGAAATCCCTCACCATTTTCATATAGGTTCAGTGGATCTTTACATCTATCTGGGGATATTAAATGACAGAACGCCTAACAGTGTAGCATCCCTTCAACACTCCATTGAACCATGTCTTACATGTTGAATTGAATATGAGAGGCTTTGGATAGAGAGACTACATCTGGTTTTGCAAGGCTATGTAATGCAACAACCAAGGACCTGACAAAAGCAGAGATTATGAGTGTTTAAGTTGAGAAATTGAATATATTGTTGGATACACTGTGTACAGGGCAAACACATATTGGGTTAGATCAAGTAACCTGTGTCTTGGTTGTTTCTCAACACAATTTTTATGCCATGCATACTCAGGACAGATTTGCATTGAAAAACATCAGTACCAGTGTAGATCTGGGCTTACGGACTCTTGAGGCACATTCTCGTCATTTTCACTAAGCAAAAGGGGAATATTGTAGAGGAGAAGAATGAGGTATGAGATATTAGACTAGAAAGGATCTAGGTTAGTTACGTCCATCTATGTATATGGACGACCAGTCCATATACATAGATCCCTAAACGTTACACCCAGGAGGATAGTACTGTTAAGAAGGCATATGGTGTGTTAGGTTTCATTCGTAGAGGGAGTGAATTCCGGAGCTGCAATATCATGCTGCAACTATACAAAATGATGATGCGGCTTCACTTGGAATATCGTGTACAGTTCTGATCCCGATATTTTGGGAAGGATGTGGAAGCATTGGAAAAGATGCAAAGGAGATTTACCAGGATTTTGCCTGGTCTGGAGGGAAGGTCTTATGAGGAAAAGCTGAGCGACTTGAACCTGTTCTAATTGGCAAGAAGAAGGCTAAGAGGGGATTTGATAGAGACATACAAGATGTTCAGAGGATTAGATAGGGTAGACAGTGAAAGTCTTTTTCCTAGGATGATTACTTCAGTGTGTACAAGGGGGCATCACAACAAATTGAGGGATGATAGATTTAAGACAGATGTCAGAGGCAGGTTCTTTACGCAGAGAGTGGTAAGGGCGTGGAATGCACTACCTGCTAATGTAGTCAACTCAACCACATTAGGGAGATTTAAACAATCCTCAGATAAGCACATGGATGATTTTGGGATAGTGTAGGGGACGAGTTGAGAATAGTTCACAGGTTGGCGCAACATCGAGGGCTGAAGGGCCTGTTCTCTGCTGAATTGTTCTATGTTATGTATTCTATAATCTTGACATTACTCCAAATTTATTTAAAGTACCTTGTCTCGTCATATAGTAAACGTCTGATAAATTCTGTAGCTTGCTCCATCATCATAAGATCCCTCAACATTTTGTGGAAAGTAGCATCCATGTGACGTTTGCTTGCGTTCAGCTCATCCTGGGTTCTGGTTATCAGAAACAAAAGCATCTTCAGTCTAAAATGTTCAGGCCAAGCACATGGTTCAGTTAAAAAATTCAATATGCCTGCTCCCCGACCTCAGCTGTACATTATACATGATAAAACGTCTCCATTAGAATTCTTCCGTTAAGTGTCTGAAACCATGACTAAATTCGGAATGGAAAGGAGATTATGCTTCAGTTATACAGAGCATTGGTAGGATCACATCTAGAGTATTGGGTCCAGTGCTAGTCAGGGTGCTTAAGGATGCTAATGCATTGGAAGCAGCTCAGAAAAGGTTTACTAGACTAAGACCTAGAATGAGTAGGTTGCTTTGGAGGAAAAGTTAAATCGGCTAGATCTGTATCCTCTGGAGAAAGAGTCAGTACTGACTTAGTTGAAACATAAACGATCTTAAGGTGATTTGACCAGTTGAACATTGAAAGGAGTTTCCTCTTGTCAGGTGGAA
>NW_025185022.1:1882-2805 GCF_004010195.1 Chiloscyllium plagiosum | reverse complement strand
GGCGTCGCTGACTAGGTCAGCATTTATTGCCGGGAGGACTGTTAAGAGTCAATGACATTGCTGTGTGTCTGGCGTTACATGTGGGCCAGAGCAGATATGGATGGCAGTTTCCTTCCCTAAAGGACATCAGTGAACCAAATCGATTTCTCCCAATTGATTCATGATCATCATTCAACTCTTAATCCCAAACATTTATTGGAATTGAATTCCATCATGTATTGTAATAGGATTCGAACTCAGGTCACCAGAACATTATTGGGGTTAGCAAGCCCAATAACCTGCACATGTTTGGACTGTGGGAGGGAACACATCAGCAGCAACACCACTTGGCTATTGCTTTACCATTCCGCGAAAGAAAATGGAACCTTCCTGCACATCAGTGTTGAAGACAAGGATGCAGTGTATACACCATCCTCAGCCAGAAGTGTCGCTTGGATGATCCCCACAGAATAATAGATGCCAGACTTCAAACTATTCGATTCGCTGCTCGTAACATGAAGAAACGGCTGAACACAGTAGATACGAAAAAGGGAATGGGCCCTGACACCATTCCTGCAACAGAACTAAAGACTTGTGCTGCACAAGCCGTGTCCCTGTGGAAGCTGTTTCATTCCAGCTCCAACTCTGACATCTCCCTGTCAACGCAGAAAAATTACACAACAGTGTCCCGACCCTAAGAGGAGAATAATTATAATATGACTAATTACCACCCCCTCAGTCCCATCACGATAATCAAATTGGTGAGAATTCCTTTGACAGAGCTGTCTACCAGCACAGAAATAACGTGCTCAGTGCTGCTTCCGATAGGCCCCCATGTGGAGACGGTGTTGCTGTGGAAATGTTACTGGATTACTAATCCAGACCAAAATAATGCTCTGGCAGCTGGTGGAAGTTAGATATAATTAATAGAATATAGAGATCGA
>NW_025185022.1:0-1278 GCF_004010195.1 Chiloscyllium plagiosum | reverse complement strand
AAGGGCCTGTGTAGCTGCAGGAAGACACACCTGGGCTCAAATCCCCCGGAAATGAAGGTCAACCCTTCATTTATCTTCCTACCTGCTTTCTGTTCCAGCAGTATTGCTTTCTGTTTCTGGCGTACAAGGAGATCGAGATCCTTTTCAATGATACAGCTCCCCACTTGGTGGGTCTATGTGTACTGATCAGTGTGCCAATATCAATCCCAGTATTAACTTCTGGCTTCAGAACTCACTGCCCTGAATGGACCTTGGAGTTTGGTGAAGAAGTCAACAAAATTATGGACATTAGTATCTTCATGCAGCAACTTTTTTACATTAATTCCTTTAGAAATGCTAGCCTGTTCATCTATTTTCCCAACCAAAATGATCAATTTTGCATCTATTCACATTGTTCTTCATCTGCCACATATTTTGCAACTTCGTCCACTTGTCTCAATTACCTTGAAACTTTTTTATATCCTCCTCTTCCACTCACAATCTCAGTTTGGTACCATCAGCAGATTTGGAAAGGTTACATTTAATACCCATGAACAAATGTTTGATCTGCTTTCTGAATAGATGGGGCCCAAACATCAATTCCTGGATTATCCGGCTAGTCATTGCTTTCTACTCCAAAATATATCGAACGGTTTATGCTGATTCTCTTTTTCCTGCCAGTTCTCCTATTCTCAACCCATGCCCGTATATTAGATCTAGCTGTTACACACTGTTATAGGCAAGGACAGACCCCCTCAAATCATTTCAAAGAAGTACCACAGACCCAACCTTTGCTCGTTGACTTAAGCGAGTGTAAGGCGGTTATTCCAGGAGTGATACAGCTGGTCAAACCACTTAGTTTTAAACAAACCAGAATGTCTTACCAAGATTACTGAGGGAGACACAAACACAAGAGGATACAATATAGAATAACTTAATCTATCGGAAAACCCAACAGATTATCCCAACTTAATGATGGTGTTCCAAGTACTTGATATAATCCCCATAAACATCACATGGCAAAACCGAAAGGAAAAAAAAAACAAGATGAAACCCAGTTTCTAACAGGAGAGTTGTCCGAGCGAGGGATGAAAACATGGACCGGCTTCTTTGGGTCCGGTAGCTTCACAACTGCTGCCAGGCTGTGGAAAATCGGACCAAACAAACCAAAGCAGAGGAGCTAAACTGGGATAACTGGCCACTCCCCCATCATAAGAACAGAAGAACAGAAGAACTAGGAGCAGGAGTAGGCCGTCTAGTCCTCTACCGTTCAATAAGATCATGACAGATCTACTCGTG
>NW_025185021.1:0-2805 GCF_004010195.1 Chiloscyllium plagiosum | reverse complement strand
CTTCACATCAAAGGGCGACACTCCTGTTTATTTATTTTGTTATGTAGGGCAGCTGGTCCAGGGACAGTCCCCTTCCCCTCAGACACCTTCAAGGAGGAGAGTTCTTGCACGCACAGGTCCAGCTCCCTCAGAGCCAGCTCTCAGAATGAACAGAACCCCTGATGCTTCTTTTTTCTTTTTTCTTTTTTTTCTTCTGATAGTCGTTTTTTTTCTTTCTCCTTTAACCGCCACACTACCGCCTAACTGTGGTAGTGCTTACTTTTTCCCCAGCACCCATGGTGTGTGTGTGCAGGTGTGCGACACAGTGAGAGACACAAGGTGCACGAATCTTTATTCAAATTTCCACCACCAGGAAGAAAGGAAACACCCGAGTGGCCAGTGACAAGCAGTGCCCTTCACATCAAAGGGCGACACTCCTGTTTATTTTTTTTCTCTCTTTTTTTCTTTCCTTTTATTTATTTTTTCCTTTCCTTTAACCCCCACATTGCCGCCTAACTGCGGTAGTGCTTATTTTTTCCCCAGCACCCATGGTGTGTGTGTGTAGGTGTGAGACACAGTGAGAGACACAAGATATACGAATCTTTATTCAATTTCCACCACCAGGAAGATAGGAAACACCCGAGTGGCCAGTGACAAGCACTGCCCTTCACATCAAAGGGCGACACTCCTGTTTTTTTTTTAACACCCGGGTGGCCAGTGACAAAACAGTGAAGGGGAGGGTAGGGACTAAATCAAAATAGAGTTGGAGGGGGAAATAATGCACTCCACTCCCTGCGGCGCCCACCTCTCCCTGAACAACTCTAGGGTTTTGGTGGACACCACGTGCTCCTTCTCCAAGGACACCCGGGCCCTAATGTAACCGCGGAAGAGGGGCAGGCAGTCGGTCCTAATGACCCCCTCCACGGCCCGCTGCCTGGACACTCCTGTTTATATCTGTCAGCCAGGACTCCCTCATTGGACAAAGTTAACAGCCCCAGTCAGGGAACTCATTCTATAAGGTATACCTGGCTGATCTCGTTACAATCACTACAGATCTGGCACAGCTCATTTAAAAAGCAATCCAAATAATTCTGCTCTCCTGCAGTTTTTCTTTCTCCTTCAAACATTTATCTACTTCCTTTTGGAAGACTACCATTCAAAATTATTTTTACTACTCCATCATGCATTCAAAATCCTAACCATTTGTTGAATAAAACATTCTCACAAATCTCTACTGCACGACTCTAAAGCCTCATGCTGTTCTTAAAGTATGGCGTACAGTGTTCAACACAATGCTTCAACTGGTTCTAAGATAGATGTTTAATATAAGTTCTTGGCTGGAATATTACAGGGGTCTGAGCAATATGGGCATTGTTTGCAACAGAATCAGACAATCAGACAAAATTAGTGAGCTGCATCTTGACTTTGGGAACATCTTGCTCCATCTATTATGCTTTTGACAAGTGGCACTGTGAGGTGGCTGCAATTTGCCAAATAAGGGGATTAATGCTTGTTAAATGCCTTGTTAATGGCCCAACTCACCTCATTAATATTCTGTTTCCTACGAAAATAGGCAAATAAGCTAAATTTTGAGAAATCTTGAAAATCAGAACAGTTCCCCGGTGAATTCAATTGACCACTATTGCTGCAGGATCTCCATGCTGGACACTGAACACCAACCCCTCAGGGCATGCTCCATCAGCACCAGCCACATGCACCCTCATGTCCATGGATATTGGCATCCAACATGTGCTAGCCTCTAGGAACCATCATGATCCATCTCCAATCCACTTACAGGATACTACATTTCAATGTTGTACCTCAGTCTGCATTGGCAATTAACATTGTAATGCTGTAGCAAGGACTTGATTTGTTCAGGGACACACACCTAGCTCAGGCTGTACCTCTGGACTCTTTGTTTCCTATAGCCTTTGGTTGGAAGGTCTCAGCACAGAATGTCAAGGGTAGTCTCCAATGTCAGTCCAAGGGCTTGGACACAGTTAGTTAGCCACTCTGGGCAGTCAGAATCAAGATGTCGTCCACAGATTATTGTCAGACAGCTCACCATCTATGAGAGGCTGCTCTCCTCCTCAACTGGAAGAGAGGCCGGAATATGGGCCTCTCATGGCTTCCAATACTGGTCTCCAGGACCCTGCCTAAAATCTAGTTCAGCAATTTCCCTCTGTACGCTGTATCTGGGTCAGAAACCGTGCAGGGCAATGCTTGTCTCGGTGCACAATGTCCTTTTAAATATGGCACTGGGGATGCTGGCCAATTCTGAAGGCTGTTGTGGGGTGGGGTAGGGAAGGTAATTGCTTTCAACTGGTGTGGTAAGATATGGTGAGAAAACCTGGCATGGCCTCATGGTGGATAATCTTCCCAAAAACTCGATGTAACTTGTGCTTAGCCAAAAACATAATACTCGGCCCTTGCCTGTTGTACTCTATCCCTCTCATGATAAAGGCCAGGATTCCAAATGCTTTATTCCTGCCACCTTCAAAGATCTGTGCATAAAGGTCCCTGGTTCCTTTCTTCTTGCATGCTCTTTGAGAGTGAAGTAATTATTTTAAAAACCTATAATTCAGGAAATATTGCCAACAATGTTCAGCAGTCCAATGTGTTCCACAGGAGTTTGCTCTGAGCATTCTTGGGGATTTTGGTAGAGTGACTGACTTGTAGCATAGTCGAAAATTGTGGCGCTGGAAAAGCACAGCATCCAAGGAGCAAGAGAGTTGACATTTCGGGCATAAGCCCTTCATCAGAAATGTAGGGGAGGGGGAAGGGGTCTGAAAGATAAATAGGAGGGTGGGGGTGGGGGCTAGTGGA
>NW_025185020.1:0-2805 GCF_004010195.1 Chiloscyllium plagiosum | reverse complement strand
ATGAGGAAAGGCTGAGGCACTTGGGGCTATTTTTTAGATTAGATTAGATTACTTCACAGTGGGGAAACAGGCCCTTCGGCCCAACAAGTCCAGACCGACCCGCAACCCAGCCATACCCCGACATTTACCCCTTACCTAACACTCCGAGCAATTTAGCATGGTCAATTCACCTGACCTGCACATCTTTGGACTGTGGGAGGAAACCGGAGCACCCGGAGGAAACCCACGCAGACACGGGGAGAATGTGCAAACTCCACACAGTCAGTCGCCTGAGTCGGCAATTGAACCCGGGTCTATGGCACTGTGAGGCAGCAGTGCTAACCACTGTGCCACCGTGCCACCCACACGGTTTTCATTGGAGAAAAGAAGGTTTAGGGGTGACTTGATAGAGGTGTACAAGATGATTCGGGGTTTAGATAGGGTTGACCATGAGAACCTTTTTCCATGTATGGAGTCAGCTACTATGAGGGGGCATAGCTTTAAATTAAGGGGTGGTAGGTATAGGACAGATGTTAGGGGTAGATTCTTTACTCAGCGAGTCGTGAGTTCATGGAATGCCCTGCCAGTAGCAGTGGTGGACTCTCCCTCTTTATGGGCATTTAAACGGGCATTGGATAGACATATGGAGGATAGTGGGCTAGTGTAGGTTAGGTGGGCTTGGATCGGCGCAACATCGAGGGCCAAAGGGCCTGTATTGCGCTGTATTTTTCCACGTTCTATATCCGCCACAAATTCACCTGCACCTCCACACACATCATTTATTTCATCCGCTGCACCTGATGTGGCCTCCTCTATATTGGGGAGACAGGCCGCCTACTTGCGGAACGTTTCAGAGAACACCTCTGAGACACCCGGACCAACCAACCCAACCACCCCGTGGTTCAACACTTCAACTCCCCCTCCCACTCCACCAAGGATATGCAGGTCTTTGGACTCCTCCATCGCCAGACCACAACAACACGACGGTTGGAGGAAGAGCGCATCTTCCGCCTAGGAACCCTCCAACCACAAGGGATGAACTCAGATTTCTCCAGTTTCCTCATTTCCCCTCCCCCCACCTTGTCTCAGTCAAATCCCTTGAACTCAGCACTGCCTTCCTAACCTGCAATCTTCTTCCTGACCTCTCCGCCCCCACCCCATTCCGGCCTATCACCCTCACCTTGACCTCCTTCCACCTATCGCATTTCCAACGCCCCTCCCCCAAGTCCCTCCTCCCTACCTTTTATCTTAGCCTGCTGGACACACTTTCCTCATTCCTGAAGAAGGGCTTATGCCCGAAACGTCAATTCTCCTGTTCCTTGGATGCTGCCTGACCTGCTGCGCTTTTCCAGCAACACATTTTCAGCAATGTCAAACAATGTCCTTCTTATCAAAAGGCAATGCTACGTGATCAAAAAAGTGAAGAGGAGGGTAGGGGTTAAACCAAAATAGAGTTGGAGGGGGAAATACACTCCACTCCCTGCAGTGCCCACCTCTCCCTGAACAGCTCGTGCTCCTTCTCTAGGGACACCCGGGCTCCAATCAGCATCTATATATATTTTTAAAATTTTTTTCCCCCCACACTACCGCCTAACCGCGGTAGTGCTTATTTTTTCCCCAGCACCCTTGGTGTGTGTGTGCAGGTGTGAGACACAGTGAAAGACACAAAGTGCACTAATCTTTATTCAATTTCCACCACCAGGAAGATAGGAAAACACCCGAGTGGCCAGTGAAAAACACTGCCCTTCACATCAAAGGGCAGTGCTGTGTGATCAAAACAGTGAAGGGGAGGATAGGGACTAAAACAAAACAGAGTTGGAGGGGGAAATAATGCACTCCACTCCCTGCGGTGCCCACCTCTCCCTGAACAGCTCCAGGGTGTTGGTGGACACCGCGTGCTCCTTCTCTAGGGACACCCGGGCTCTAATGTAAATCAGCATCTATTTTTTTTTAATTTCCTGGTTATTTTTTTTCTTCTTAACCCCCACACTACCACCTAAGTGCGGTAATGCTTATTTTTCCCCAGCACCCTTGGTGTGTGTGTGTGCAGGTGTGAGGCACAGTGAAAGACACAAAGTGCACGAATCTTTATTCAAATTCCACCAACAGGAAGATAGGAATACACCCGAGCGACCAGTGACAAACACTGCCCTTCACATCAAAGGGCAGTGCTGTGTGATCAAAACAGTGAAGGGGAGGATAGGGACAATCAGCATCTATATATTTTTTTATTTTTTACAAAATAGATGGAGAATGGACATTGCTCCTGATGAAGCAGTCAATGCTTCCTTTAAGTTGCACAGCCTTTCTAATGATCTGCAAACAGCAATCGTGGCATTAACTCCACACTCCTGTTCTTTTTTTTTATTTTAACCCCCACACTACCCTCGCCCAGGTTAACTGTGTACCCTCACCCAGGATCATTGTGTACCCTCACCCAGGACCATTATGTACCCTCACCCAGGATCATTGTGTACCGTCACCCAGGATCATTGAGTACCCTCACCCAGGATCATTGTGGAGCCTCACTCAGGATCATTGTGCATCCTCACCCAGGTTAACTGTGTACCCTCACCCAGGATCATTGTGTACCCGCACCCAGGACCATTGTGTACCCTCACCCAGGACCATTGTGTACCCTCACGCAGGACCATTGTGTACACTCACCCAGGACCAGTGTGTACCCTCACCCAGGACCATTGTGTAGCCTCACCCAGGATCATTGTGTACTCTCACCCAGGACTATTGTGTACCCTCACCCATGATCATTGTGTACCCACACCCAGGATCATGGTGTACTCTCATCCAGGACCATTATGTATCCTC
>NW_025185019.1:0-2805 GCF_004010195.1 Chiloscyllium plagiosum | reverse complement strand
TTAATTTTAAGAGGAGAGACATTTTAAAAAAAAAGACATGAGAGGCACATTGTTACACAGAGGGTGGGTTGTGTGTGGAATGAATTTCCCAAGGAAGGCGTGAACATGGGGACGATTACAATGTTTAATATACATTAGGATTAGGACAGGAATAGAAAAGATTTGAAGGTTTATGATCCAGGAACAGGCAGGTTGGACGAGATCTGTTTTAGAGTATGGTTAGCGTTAACCGAACAGTGCGGTATGACTCTGACTATGAATATAATGTTGTGTCATTAATTACGAAAGGCTCCAAGAGAAAGCCAGCAACCTACAGACTGATGCGCCAGACAGCAGGGTGGGTCAGATGTTGGAGTAATTCTGAGAGGTAGGACTTACATGCATTTGGAAAGACAAGGACTGATTACAGATGCTTTGTGCATGGGAAAACATGTCTCACAAACTTGACTTGAGTTTGTTCAAGATGTGACCAAGACGATAGACAAAGGCAGAGCAACAGATGTTATTTCTGGCTTCAGCAAACCCTTGGTCAGGGTGTAGCATGATACATTGGTTAGAAAGGGTAGATCACAAGGAATCAGGGAGAGCTAGCCAACTGGATACAAAATGGGATGACAGGGGGAGAAAGAGTGGGAGAAGGTTGTTGTTCAGACTGGAGACCACTGACCAGCAGTGTGCTGTCAGGATTGGTGTTGGGAACACAGTTGTGCACCATTTACCTAAACGATTTGAGTGAAAATATAGGAGTCACTGTTAGTATGTTTGTGGATACCAAGATTAGTAGAAGTGTGGGCAGGCAATATAGTTATTGAAAGGGATGGTAATCAACTGGGCCAGTGGACCAAGGAATGAAAGGTGGAGATTAATTCAGGTGTTGGATTTAGTTAAGCCAAACAGGGAGGAATATACAATTAATGGTAGGGCCTTGGGCAGTGTTGTCGAATAAAGAGAGACTAAGGGGTACAGTTACATTGTTCCTTGGAATTGGCATTGAATGGGGACAGGGTGGGGAAAGCAGCATTTGGCACACTTGCCGTCATTGGTCAGAGCGTTGAGCACATGAGTTGGAGATATGTGTAACATTGTCGTCAATATTTCTCCTGGGCAGAGGAGGCCACGGGGTGACCTTATAAATGTTTATGAAACCATGCATGGCCTAAATAAGGTGAATTGCCAAGGGTAGGTGAGTCCAAAGCGAGAGGCATTAACGTGAGGTGAGCGAGCAAGGATTTAAAGAGGGAGCTGAGGGGCAACATTTTCCACAGAGGATGGTGCATAGACAGAATGGAAATGGTAAAAACAAGTACAATTCAACATGGAAAAGACACTTGGGCAGGTATATGGAGAGGAGATGATTTGAAGGAATATGGGCCAATCACAGGCAAATGTGACTCATTCCATTTCAGAAACCTCGACCGAAGAGTCATGAAGCACAGAAACAGACCCTATGTCTCCAGTTGTTGGAGGAGGAGACTATCTAGACAAGGCATGTTGTAGAGACTGAAGCAAGTTACAGCGATATGGATGGTCGTCTGAACTGGAGGCTTCAAATATGTGAAGTAATTGGTGAGAGGGGAGGAGATGACAGAGGTAGGAATTCTTATAGAAGTTAAAATGATTGAAGACACTGGTCCACAAGACATGCTATCGATACAGTGTTGGAGAGGGAATAGAAAGATCCCAGGCAGCATAACCACCTTCTCGTGGGAGGCCTGCTTTCCCCTCTGTTATCCTGATGCTCACCAAGACACCACATGCCTGGATTGAAAACTGGGAACTCCTGATACTGTCTCAGTACAACAACACTTAAAGTAAACGTGGTGAATGAGCCTGGGGTGTGTCAGTACTGTGCTCCCACTCCAGCACTATATCTATGTCATGTCTTGCTAGCTGATGTTTGGAGCCCTCTCATTGCTCTCTGCTCTGTGCACTGGAGTGATCTTACCTGGCGGCAGGATTTTTGAAAGGCTGCCGACCTCCCTGACCTTTGTCTCTTTGGCTGACCAACAATCTTTCCAACCAGCAATTGGCAAGTCTATTGAGTCAGCAACTCCCTACGTACCTGTAGAAGGCACAGAAATAGGCAGAATGGGAAATTAGATTGATGCTATGAGGGTTACACATGGAGAATGGCACTGAGCCCCACAGAGATCTGGAAAATCTCAGTCTCCATTCATGGCCTGCGCTGCCTTATCTCTCTGGAGTGGAGAATTCTGTTAGCTCAGGATCTGGAGTGACTGCAAGAGTGAGAGATGCTGACAGAGGCAGCAATTAGACCCACACAGTGAGGGATACCACATGGAGAGATACTGAGTGATATCACCAGAGTGTCGGGTCAAACAATTGTGCAGGAAGAAAGAGTTTTGATTCATGTTACACTGGGATGCGCAACCTGTGAGCAGGCGAAGTGCTGGCCTTGTGGTATTATTGTGAGACAATTTATCCAGAAATCTGTGAGTGAGTATTAAACAATTGCTGATGTTAAGAAAAATCCATCGGGTGCATTCATGTCTTTAGTGAAGTAACCTAAGGTGGGACTGGGATATCACAGGTATTACAGAACAACAGCTGAGGGAGGGACAGGACAGGCAGCTAAATGTTCCAGGGGATAGATGCTGCAGGAAGGACAGAAGGGGAGCTGAGAGAGGAGAGCCGCTGGTTCTGATTGGGTGAAACATCACAGAAGTACTGAGAGAGGATATTCCTGCGGGATCGCCCAGTGAAGCTACGTTCGTGGAATCAATCAATAAAAATGGATCTTCCCTTACCGGATCCTGGAGGGTCTTTTTCGGGTATTGTTTTTAC
>NW_025185018.1:0-2805 GCF_004010195.1 Chiloscyllium plagiosum | reverse complement strand
GCTGTAAACTGTTAAGATTCGAGAGGTAAAGATTTATATCAAAATTCACTGCTTAAAGGAAACGTTAACAACTGTATTCTTGAAGTCCAGCAGAGAATGTTAAAACGAACAACTGCTTCTAATTCCTTTCTCTTAACCCTATCTTTGACTTCCCACTCTTCAATATTAGTCCGATAAAAATAACCGATTCGGACTTTCTGAAGAAACACGTTGCAAAACCAGTCAGCTTTGCTCAGTTTCCTCCGTAGATTTTCTCTGTAGATTCTATACAGGTCAGTTTCGATGTTATACTGTGCAAAATCCTTCCCCAGGTAGGTATCTCTCCGAGAGCTCGAGCAATGAGTCTCCGTGGTAGTTCTCCTTCTATCTGTTAAAAATGTCCTGTTTTCTACCACAAAGCATTGGATCGTTTCACTGTTTTCAATATAATCAAAATACTAAATTCAAACTTAATTGATTTCGGTATCATGTGGCATAATTTAAACTGATTGGCCTAATTTGCATTTGTTTATTTTTGTTATGAAAACGCAGTTGCCCTCTTAGCGTCGTCCATGCTTTAAATTGATCAGAACACTTTGTGCTGGGTCAGATAGTTTTGCTAGCTTTTCAATTACCTTAAAGGTACAATACCTCAACACTTTCATTACAAAATATGTGCAAGATAGTTGGATTGTCAAAACTCAAATTGTCCAGAATGTTCCGTGATGTGGCAGCCAGTTGTGTTAGTCATTGGGAATGCTGGTTTGGGTGGATGGGAACTCATCGGAGGATTAGTGTGCACTGGGTGCATTAAATGGCCTGCTTCAAACAAAATATGGAATCTAGAATATAAAATAAAAGTGCACGCCACTCAGATCACATAGAATCTGATAAGGTGCAGCTCAGAAGCAGCAAGATGAAGCAAACATTGATCTCAGATACCTATCAAAGTCAAAACTGCAACACAAATGTTAGGCATGTTATAAAACAGGACATTATATGTGCAGGTTTGTGGGTACTGCAGTAATCAAAGACAAATTCAAGTTGCATTTAAACTGTGCTGACACATGCAAATGCGAATGCCGAGAAAAATGGATTTCTTGAGCATGAATGCGTTGGTTTACTTCAGCAGAGTGTTGAACATCAAGTAGAGATAGCGAAGTTTTAGAATTTGTGTTCTGTGATCAGAAGTGTTAATTGAACATATTGCAATAAAGAAGCTTGTGGGTGTCGTGATCAGAAAATATCTCGAGTTTTCAATGGCCAGATACGTAGACCTTTTTTCAGATTATGTGTATATGTCAATGTCAGGCATAGCATGAAGGTGTGAGTGCAAGTTAGCTTCAGGGAATTGGAAATGTGCATGAAAAGACTTGAATGAAACACAGGCAAGGTGCGGTATTTATAGAAAAGCTGCAAGGTGTACAATATACGCATCTCCCTTCATGCTATAAAATGAATAAACGGAAAGGAAACTCAACGATGTTTAATAAACGCAGTTAAAGTTTGCATTCGATCAAAGGACGGGTCAGATAAAATGTTGAGTGTTGTGGAGTCAGAATCATTAGGACACAACCGAGGTAGATGAAGAAATTGATAAGTAACTCAAAAAGAGGAGATGAATACAAATTAAAAAGAAACATAAAAATTGATGAAAAGCTCCCGTTAATATTTCAAAGGACAAATGGCTGGAAGATCAAATATGGAACAGCGAGTGTGTGGACAGAATAATTTGTTGTGGACAACACATACAGGACAGGGAAACTAAACAATTGCTTTGTGTTTGTCTTCATGCAGGAAGACTCAGGAAATCTCCCAGAAATATCAAGTGGCCATGGAACTTCTGTAACTAAGGACACAAATCATTAATATCAGCGACGAGGTAGAATTTGAAAACATTGAGCATTGAGCATTGTTAAGTCTGATGGACCAATTTGACTTCATACCAGAATTTCGAAGAAGCATAAATAAACTTATTGATTGCATTAGTGAATACTGTATCTTCTGCTATTTATTTTGAATATATATATATATACACACAGTTTCATTCGATTTATGAAGGGAAGACGAGGCAGAGGTGCAAGTGTGAACTGATGCATTTTGGAATATCCAATTAAAGTGCGAACTGTAGAGGAAACGAAAAAGACCTGATGAAAGTTGATGTGCAGAGAGATCTGGGTGCTTAAGTTCCCAGAAGGAGGCAATGCAGGTCGATAGAGTGGTCAAGAAGGAATGTGGCATGCTTTCCTTTATCGGATGGCGTGTTGAGTACAGGAGTGAGCAGTTCATGTTTTAGTAGTATAGGACTTCGGTTAGTTCCAGTTTGGAATACTGCATACAGCTCTCGTCGTCACATTACCAAAATGTTGAGGATGCTATGGAGATGGTGTACAGGAGGTTCAAAGACGTGTGGTTTGTTATGGACAGCGCTAACTATAAAGGGAGGTCGAGTAGGTTAGGGTTCTTTTCATTTGAAAGACGGAAGTTGAGCCGGGACTTGATTGAAGTGAACAAAATCACGAGAGCTACAGGCAGATTGGACAGCAAGAAGCTTCTTTTTACAGAGTGTGCGACTCAATTGCTCGGGGTCACGAGTTCAGGGTGAGAGGTGTAAACTTTCCAGGAGAAATAGGTGGCAAATTCTTTCCACAGAGTGGAGTGAGTGACTGAACCACATTTCCAACGGACGTGGTAGAAGCGGTTAGGAAAGCGTTATTTAAGATGCATCTGGACAAATACATGGCTGGGTACGAATCAGACAGACACAGATCCTTCGAAAATAGTCGAAGGTTCAGGTAGAGAAATCCAGATCGGCGCAATCTTAAA
>NW_025185017.1:0-2805 GCF_004010195.1 Chiloscyllium plagiosum | reverse complement strand
AACGAGCAGCGAAATCGACGTTTCAGGCAAAAGCAGCATTTGGCATGCTTGTCTTCATCAGTCAGAGCAGTGAGTACAGGAGTTGGGACGTGTTATAACTGTGCGTGATATTGGTAAAGTCACATTTGGAGTACTGCGTACAATTTTGGTCACCCTGCAAGAATGTTATTAAACTGGAAAGGATGCAAAAAAGATATACAAGATTGCTACTGAGACTGGAGAGTTTGAGTTATAAGGACAGGCTGGGGCTTTTTCTCTGGAGTGTAAGAGGGCGAGGGGTGACCATATAGAGGTTTATAAAATCATGAGGAACATAGAAAAGATGAATGGCAAAGATCTTTTTCCCAAAGTAGGACAGTTCACAACTCAAGGGTATAGGTTTAAGTTGACAGGGGGAAGATTTAAAGAGGACCTGAGGGGCAACTTTTTCCACACAGAGATTAGTGGGTACATGAATCAAGCTGTCAGAGAGGAGTACAATTGCAATATTTAAGAGAAATTTGGACAGCTACATAAACAGGAAAGGTTCGGACCAAATGCAGGCAAATGGGACTAGTGCAGTTTAGGAAAGCTGGTGGGCATGGACAAGTTGGATCGAACGGTCTGTTGTGATTCTGTATGGCTCTACAACTGTATCTAGGTTGGAGGAAGTTACAAAAATTGGGAATGTCACGGTCATAACAGGGGTTTGGAACAAGGATGAGAATCTGAAAATTGCCAGATTGGGAGCTAATGCAACTCAGATAGAACAGGGGTAATACGTGAATGGAACTTATATCTAAGTTAGTATATGGGCAGTAGAGTTTCAGATGCACTTTCACTTATGCAGAATGGAAAATGCAAGACCTGCAAGATGAACATTTCAATGGTCAACTCAGCAGGTCTTGCAGCATCTATGGAGAGGGAAACAGAGTTAGTGTTTCGAGTCCAGTACGACTCTTCTGGTTCCAACCTGATTCTGAAAGGTCACATTGGACTTGAAATATTAATTGTTTCGCTCTTCATTGATGCTACCAAACCTAATCAGTTTCTCCAGCATGCCCTCTTATTTAAATTTCCAGCATTTTGCATTTATTTGAATAGTCAGTCCACACAGAACAAAGTCACAGATAACGATTTCAGAAAATGCGGTGAAGAAAGGGAATAGAATTATAGAATCCCTATAGTGCAGAAAGATGTCATTCAGCCCACTAAGTCTGCACCAACCCTCCAAACAGCATCCCACTCAGTGCTAGACCCCTGTAACCTTGCATTCACCATGGCTAATCTACCCCAGCCTGCACACCCCTGGAAATTATAGGCAATTTAGCGTGGCCAATCCACCTAACCTGCACATCTTTGGACTGTGGGAGGAAACCGGGGCACTGAGAGGGGACCCATGCAGACACTGGGAGAATGTGCAAACTCCACATGGAGAGTCAGTCAAGGCTGGAATCGAATCTGGATTCCTGGTGCTTTAGGGCAGCAGTATTAATCACTGTGCAATCATGCCACCAGAGTCTGACCCTGTTACAGAGATTTGAAGAGATTGTGTTAAAAACAACATGAAGATTGGAAACGCTTCAGTTCAACCTTAGCAAGGGGAGAAGAATGGAGTTATTGGCTTGGGGTACAGTTTGTGCAGGGGCTAAAGATAACTACAATTTTGCCAATTTTTAATTGGAAGAAATGTTTACTAATCCACTACCGGATGTTGGACAAGCACTCTAACTAACCCTAACATTTCAGGCAACAGGAGGTGTGCAAACGCTGAGTATCTGCAGTATTCATGTTAAATCTGACACTGATGGATCTGTATTACAATAACAAAATAAAGTTCCCCAGGAAAAAGAGGGACAAGATCCTCATTCTAACCTGCGCCATTAGACAGAGCAATGACAAAGCTGACAACCAAACACAAGGCTGACAATGAACATAGTTTCCACTACCATAGGGTTCAAACACCTTAATTAGATCAAAATAAAATTAAAATGCATTTGTACCGCAGGTAAAGTGTGCCGTGAGAGAAACATTACATTTGAAGGTAAAATGATGTTTTATCTGGCAAATTATAGCTGTTTTTCGAGCAAGTCATTTGAAGATTAAAATACATACCCTAAGGAAAATTAGATTTATTTGAAGAGTACACTGATTATTGCTCAACTTTTACATTAAACCTTTTTTTAGGTGAATTTATTGTTTAGCAATGTTAGTGCTGGAAAACAGAACTATTTCAGACATGCACTCATTGAACACAGTTAGGATAGGTACATTTGCTGGAATTCAGAAGGATGAGGGGGCTCACACAGGAACATATATAATTTGAACAGGAGTAGACAGGGTAGATGCAGGAAGGATATTCCTGATGACTGGAAAGTCCATAACTAGAGGGCACAGTCAAAGGATTAGGGGCAGATCATTTACAACTGACATTAGGAGAAAGCTGTTGATCCAGAGAGTGGTGAGCCTGTGAAATTCTCTACCACAGAGAGCAATTGAGGCCAAAACATTTTATGGGGTTTCAAGGAGAAAGTAGATAAAACACTTGGGGCTAAAGGAATCAAAAGATGAGAGGTACAAGCAGGAACAGACTACGGAGTCAGATGATCAGCCATAATCGCAAGTGAATGGTAGAGCATACTTGAGGGGTCGAATAGCCTACTCCTGCTCCTATTTTCAATGTTTATAGCATGGGTTAGATATGGAAAAACACCTCTCTGTACACTGACTCCATCAATCAGAACAGGTGCAAGATGGGTATTAAGTACAGAGTGGGTAAGGGGTAGATGTAGAAGTATGGGTGGGTTGCGCTTCGGCGGGGCGGTG
>NW_025185016.1:0-2804 GCF_004010195.1 Chiloscyllium plagiosum | reverse complement strand
ATTATTGAGAAGCGATTTTCGTTTCTAACAAGGACTGTGCATTATCACTTGTAAAACCAGCATGAATTGTCAAAGCCATACAGGCAACAGAACAGCTTAATACCACTTATAAGAAAGAAATTCTGCTAAGCTGGCCAATTGCTCAGTTTAGCATTGATGCTCCAAGTCATTGTGCCAGAATCTTGGATACAGATTCATGCCCATGGTCACTAATCTTAATTAATGTCCTGAAGGCAGTGAGAATCAGCATTATCTTTATTCATCTCCTACAGCAGTTCAAGAAATCTGTTTAACCAATGACTCATAATGATGCCTGCTTGAAGTGTTACCAAAGTAAAAGTATTTTGTGAAAGGTCAATGAACAGACATGCAAAGATATGTGAAAGTGGAAGGAGCCTTGAGCAGTTCCTTCATATTCTGGGAATTACCTGCGAGAAGGAAATGTTAGCTCCAGGGTTTGATAGGTGTCCTCATCCCTATCTTGTAATCATCCCTTCCTCCTTCTCTCTATGTCATGATGAAGATCATCTGGATTTACAGCAACACACCTGTAGGCGGCACGGTGGCACAGTGGTTAGCACTGCTGCCTCACAGCGCCAGAGACCCGGGTTCAATTCCCACCTCAGGCGACTGACTGTATGGAGTTTGCACATTCTCCCCGTGTCTGCGTGGGTTTCCTCTGGGTGCTCCGGTTTCCTCCCACAGTCCAAAGATGTGCAGGTCAGGTGAATTGGCCATGCTAAATTGCCCGTAGTGTTAGGTAAGGGGTAAATGTAGGGGTATGGGTGGGTTGCGCTTCGGCGGGTCGGTGTGGACTTGTTGGGCCGAAGGGCCTGTTTCCACACTGTAAGTAATCTAATCTCAAACCTGCTGGTCTAAGTATTAAAGAACAGGAACAAGTATAATTAAATCAGCTACTGCAGACTCAAAAGAAAGAGTAAAACTTCATTTTTTTTACCAAGAAATATTTGACAATTCTATCCCAATGCAAAGCTTTTCTGAGAAATCATGTCAAGTTGCACCATAACAGAAACAAATAATAGCTGGTTGCTCAGCTTACCCTGAATTTTTTTAAAACTGCAAGGATTGTCAGGCTTTTTATTTAATACCGTGGGTTAACAAAAAGAGCAGTGTACAATCCATAGAGTAGAATCCCTACAAGGTGGAAACAGGCCCTTTGGCCTAACAAGTCCACGTTGACACTCCAAAACTTATTCTATCAAAACCCACTCCTCTACATTTACTCCTGACTAATGCAAATAACTTACAAATCCCTGAACACTATGTGCAATTTAGCGTGGCCAGTTCACCTAACCAGCACATCTTTGGGTTGTGGGCACAGTCACCCACAGCTAAATCTGAACCTGGGCCCATTGTGCTGCAAAGTAACAGTGCCAGCCATCAAGCCACTGTGCTGCCCTAATCCTCTGCCTTGCACCATGCATTTATCTGTCTATTTCCCAATATCTGAACTCGCTAATACAAGTAGCACTGTCGTTGTGAGGAACATGAAGATTCAATTGTGGCCCAAAACCTAACTCACCCCAGGTGGAACTTGAACCCACAATCCCTGGCTCTGGAGGCCAGTGCCTTATCCATTAACCCACTTGGGCTGCATAGACAACAAGGGGTGGGGGGGAGGGGTAGAGGGGGGAGCATCCTTGAAATTTTGCAATGGGGTTTAGGATTTCAGTCTGTTAGCTATTCCTATATCCAACCATTGCTCCTTGTGGATATACTGCATTGGATAACCTTTCTGAAGGTGCTAAATACCATGTTTAGTTTTTATCTTGAAGCTTATTTTGCCTTATAAAAACTAAGTTGGAAATAATCAGTAACTGGACATAATAATGCACTCACTCTGTGTAGGAGAAGGGAAAACTGTTTTGCGTACAGATTGCTTGCTTATAGAATCCATGTTCATCTTTAGCTAAAGAGGGCCGAGTCACAATGCCATTGGTACCTCAAATTGGCTAGACTCTGGAAAAGACAGTAAAAGAGTCATTACCTAAGCCATTACTTAATGAGAGGATCATGTTATCTAAACAACCTGCTAATGGGACTCTCTACCTCACAATGGCATTGCACATCCAGAAGCCCCGAAGGCTGCCTCTGTCTCCCCAGGAACCCAGCCAACACAATGCCCTTGCAGACTAAACGGCACCATTGTACCTAATATGGATAACCACTGCCCTATGGAACTATTGTGAACAGAACATTACCCATTACTGTACCAGTGCCTTTAGGTTAGCTAGCCTCCTGTCACCATTATTTAGCTGATCAGGTACTTCCACACTTGCAGCATTGTTTGCCCATTTCAATAATATTAAACTGTAATCTGACCCCTATTGCCTTGCAATCAACTATCAATCTTTTGTAACCCTTTATAAACTGCATATGCCTGTACCTGCATGTAGAGGTTATGACTCATCAGTGCACAGCAGTTACTCTGTGCTGAGGGGTCATTGACCTCTTCCCACTATATATTGAAAGAACCAATCATGCCAATTTCACAAGGTCTATGTAAGAGCTTTATTTGAAATTGTACAATTCTCCGACACTCTGTCTTGACAGACAAACTTTGGAGTGGAGTGGTTAGGAGAAGTAGTGAACAACAGCAGCAATACTTAAGAATAAAACAGTAGTCCAGGGATTAGAGCAGTTCAAAGGAGAAACTGAATCAAGGTCCATCTCAATCCACAGGACCTGGTCAGTGTTTTGCTACCGACTTGAAAAAAAGTGAAAAAATGTTGCCAGGACCTTGGGTCTGCTGTTGTGGTTCTGTTCGCCGAGCTGGAAGCTTT
>NW_025185015.1:0-2804 GCF_004010195.1 Chiloscyllium plagiosum | reverse complement strand
TTCCACTTGGCAATCTGTGTCTGTACCTCCCCAAGACTGTATTATTGACCCATTTCAGTCTGTTTTCCATCAGTCAGGGTCCTTAATTGGCAAAGGCTGCATTTAACGAATCTCAATGATTGTGGAGACCTGGTGAGTTTGGAAAAAATCAGAAGGATCAGTTGCACTATTTGCATTATGTACAGGGTCCGGGACGCAACAAGCGGTACCTGGGATGCCAGGGGGCCCGTTGTGCTCGGGTCTGGGACTGAGGAGCCTGTAATCTCTGGTCGCTGTCCCTGATTTGTGGGTCCTCTCTGATGGAGACCATTGTGAAATCCATTGTCAAGATCGCCACCTGCTGACCTGGAGAAGCAAGAACATGCAGTGCCCGTGGGCACAACCTGAATGCGATCAGAGGACAAGGTCAAAATCATGCGACACCAGATTTATTAGAACAAGAGGTTTAGTAGAAAACATAATCTTTCAGAGCCTCGCCCTTTCTTCAGATGCTCAGGGAGCAAGCAAGGTGAATTTAATCAACAGAGAAAAAAAACTCTGCTGTTCATTTCCTTCTCAGTTGACTCCGTTCTCCTAAATGACATGAACAAGAGACAAGGCAGGAATAAAGAATATAAGGACACCACCAGTGACCTCCTGAAATTCATAAGAAACCTCACCCAGCACTTTGATGAAAAGTAAGAGAATGTGAACCATACTTCGTGACAATATTTTCCTGCTTTTTCAGTTTTTAGCATCGATTCAAAGCAGAACGAGTCTTTCTTTCTCCTTCCCTCCTTGAAACTCTTACTGAGATGGTCAAACCCAGCCACGGTTCATGTGACGAGCTGAGGGATTGTCTAATGATTGAGAGAGGGGACTGGGTCAGGATTCCCTAGAATTCAGAAGGCTGGGATGAGATTTCACTGAAACATTTCAAATTCTCCAGTGCCCTGACAGGGTAGATTTTGGAAGGATGAACCCGTACCTGGGGATTCTAAAGCAGAGTCCCAGTCTGGGAATAAGGGGTTAGATATTTAGATTAGAGATGAGGAATGGGTGGCACAGTGGCTGGCGCCACTTCCTTACAGCGGCAGGGACCTGGGTTTGATTCTACCTTCAGGCAACTGTCTGTGTTGAATTTGTATGTTCTCCCTCTGTCTGAATGGGTTTCCTCTGGGTGCCCCAGTTTCCTCTCTCAGTCCAGAGATGTGCAGGTTAGTTGGATTGGCCATGGAAGTGTAGGGTTAGGAGAGGGGGCTGGTTCTGGGTGAGATGCTGCTTGTACTTGATGGGCTGAATGACCTTCTTCCACACAGTAGGGATTTTATGATTCTATGTTGCTGTGGGTCTGGAGTCATATGTCAGTCATTATGGGCAAGGACAGCAATCTGATGGACATTAGTGGGCCCGACAGGGTTCTCCCCCAACAATGGTCGTCATTAGACTCTTAACTCCAGAGTCTTTTTGTATTTAAAATTCAAAACCCGCACATTTGTGGACTGTGGGAGGAAACCAGATCACCGGGAGGGAACCCAGGCAGACACAGGGAGAATGTGCAAACTCTACACAGTCAATTGCCTGAGAGTGCTGTGCCACCCCACTTGATTCTGGGCAATAAATGCTGACATAGCAAGTGATGCCTAATCCAGTAAATGAATTAAGAAAAGATCAGTCAAGTTTTGGATAGGACTGTGGTGGGTTACTCCCCACTTGCCTGGATGGATGCAGCTCCAAAAACAATCAAGAAGCTTGATATCATCCAGTACAAAGCAGCCTGCTTGATTGGCACCACATCGATAAGCATACACTCCCTCCACCACTGATGCTCAGTAACAGCCGTGTGCACCATCTACAAGATGCACTGCAGGAATTCACACCAAGTCTCTTGAGACAGCACCTTCCAAACCCACGATCATTTCCATGTAGAAGGACACAGAACACCACCAAAAACAAGTTCCCCTCCAATCCACATAGAATCTTGATTTGAAAATATATTACTGTTCCTCCAGTGTCGCTGAATGAAAATCCTGGAATTCCCTCCCTAAGGGCATTGTGGGTTTATCTACAGCACATGGACTGCAGCGGTTCAAGAAGGCAGCTCACCACCACCTTGCAAAGGGCAGGATTGTGGCTCAGTGGTCAGTGCTGCTACCTCACAGCACTAAGGACCTGGGTTCAATTTCACCTTGGGACAACTGTCTGTGTGGAGGTTGCACATTTTCCCCATGTCTGTGTGGGTTTCTTCCATACAGTCCAAAGATGTGTTGGTTATGTGGATTAGCCATGCCAAATTGCACATAGTGTCGAGGGATGTGTTGGCTGGGCGGGTTGGCCGTGCGAAATGCAGCAGTACAGGAATGGGGTAAGTCCAGATGGGATGCTGTTCGTTGGGTTGGTCTGGATTGGATGGGCTGAATGGCCTGCTTGTACAATGTATGATGATTCCATGAGTCACAAGGGCAACACAGAATGTGTAGTAAATGCTGGCCCAGACAGCAACACCCATGTCCTCAGAGTGAGTTTTAAACAAAAAGACCGTCTGCACTGCTTACTATTACATCAGCCTTTGTGTCAATGTGGAACTATGATTCTCATTAATACATGCAGTCAGTAGGTAAGGCCTCACCACAGAATCCTTGTGGTACACCACTCGTCACTTTCTTTCTCTGTCGTACGAGACAAAACCAGCCTCCGAACCAAGTCAAACGTTTATCTTCAATCCCATGGGTTTTAACTTTAGTCAGCAGACTGTTTAGTGGAAAATTATCAAGTACTTCTGAAAGTTGATTAGACTATATGCCCATTCAACTAATTTAGTTAAT
>NW_025185014.1:1676-2804 GCF_004010195.1 Chiloscyllium plagiosum | reverse complement strand
TTTCTCATGGGAATGGTTGTTTCCAGGTCCTCATCTACTTTCCTCCCTTTGACAACTATTGGCATGCTATTAGTGTCCTTCACTGTGAAGACCGACTAAATATCTGTTCAATTCCTCGGTTATTTCCTCACATCCCATTACTGAATCCCCCTTCTCACCCTCTAAATGACCAATGCTTAGCTTAGCCACTATTTTCATTTTATGTATTTATGGAATCTTTTGCTATCTGCTTTTATATTCTGACGTAGTTTACTCTCATAATCTATCTAATGTTTCTTCATAGCTTTTTTGTTGCTCTCTTTTGACCATTGAAGTTTTCCCAATCTTCTAGTTTCCCACTGGTCTTTGCCATTCTTTATGCCATTTATTTTAAGTTTTTTTTTTAAAGATTAGATTACTTACAGTGTGGAAACTGGCCCTTCGGCCCAACAATTCACACCGACCTTCCGAAGAGCAACCCACCCAGACTCAATCCTTCTGACTAATGCACCTAACACTGTGGGCAATTCAGCATGGCCAACTCTGACCTTACAGTGTTTGTATAAATAACAGAGATTTCCCGTCTTTCATTAAATCATTTAATGTACTTTTCAAATTCACGGAAGCCAAATTTATCCACGTATCTTAAAGGCTTGCATGACTCGGGTATGTACCAATAATATAAGAAAAAAACTGCTTTGTATTCAGATGTCGTTTACATTCAAAATATTAAGATCACTATTCGCAAAAGCTCCTTTACAACAAACTCTTCAATTAGCTCTTCTGATCATACACCATCAATTCCAGAACAGTCGTATCTCTAGTTCGGTGCTCATTATATCGTTAAAGCAACCCATCTCATAGACTCTCATGTAATCCATTTTCCCAGCATTAACATTCACTTGGGTTAACACTCTTTAGATGTAACTTGGAGCTATCCATTATTACTGCAGAACCCACTAACGTGTATATTTAATTTCCGGTTTTGTAACATACCCAACAATTGTATCACAATTTTGATATATAACTCTCATCATTGTTTGCATCTTCTTGCTGTTGCTAAGCTCCATCTTACCAGATTCTGTGGAATCTGAGTGACGTGAGCTCTCGCGAGGTTAATGGTAGATTCAGGCAAGATGTTTGGCGATA